>NC_091750.1:31366628-31516628 GCF_043380555.1 Nothobranchius furzeri | reverse complement strand
TTAAAAGCGAGAAGTTAAGAGTCATCCAATTTTTTATGTCCTCAAGACAAGCCTGTAATCTACCCAACCGATTAGGTTCATCAGGGTTAATGGATAAATATAACTGAGTATCGTCAGCATAACAGTGGAAGTTTATCCCATGCTGTCTAATGATTTTACCAATTGGGAGCATATATATAGTAAAAAGAATTTGTCCAAGCACTGAACCCTGTGGTACGCCACAAGTAACCCTGGAGTATGAAGATGATTTGTCATGTACATTTACAAAATGAAATCTGTCAGACAGGTAGGATTTAAACCAGCCTAACGCTGTTCCTTTGATTCCTACAACATGTTCAAGTCTTTCTAAAAGAACATTGTGATCAACTGTGTCAAAGGCAGCACTGAGATCTAACAAGACTAGAACAGACACAAGATTCTTATCTGAGGCCATGAGAATATCATTTGTAACTCTCACTAATGCAGTTTCAGTGCTGTGATACTCTCTAAAACCAGACTGAAATTCCTCAAACAGATCATTAGTGTTTAAATGAAGAAGAAAGGATCATTTCTATAGCGCCTCTCAAGATAAAAATCACGAGGCGCTTCACAGAAACAAAAAATATAAAAATTGTAAAAATAGAAAAAAAGCATTTTGAAAATGTTTAAAAATATATTTAAAATGTGCAAGAATAAGCAATTGCGATTTAAAAGAAAAAATGTTAAGAGAGAGAGTGAATAGGAAAGAGGGAAATATGCTCACATACTTGGATGGCCACTATTTTCTCCAGGAATTTGGATAAAAATAGAAGGTTAGATATTGGTCTATAATTCTTTGGGTCATCTGGATCCAGAGAAGGCTTCTTAAGTCGTCATTAACTAACAAAGTCTTAGAAAAAATGGATCTAATGTTCAATAACCCACATTTAATTTTTCTAGTTTTCTGCTCAGTTGAATTTGTTCTAATATTTATGAGATTTCCATGATTTGCTTTATTAAACCTGATATTTAATCTGTGTGGTTTTGGCCGTGGGCAGGACACTGTCTCTATGGGGTAGTGGGTGGGTAACAGTGCAGAAGCTGCAGAGGGGTGGGTTAAACTACGACTCTGCTTCCTGGTCTGGACCCTGGGTAGTCATGGAGGACTAATAAAACTGGCCATATTCCTAGAAAGAAGAGCTGCACCATCCAAAGAGGGATGGATGCCGTCTCTCCGCATCAGACCAGGTTTTCCCCAAAAAGTTTTCCAATTATCAATGTAGCCCACGTTGTTTTCAGGACACCACCTAGACAACCAGCGGTTGAAGGACAGCATGCGGCTAAACATGTCGTCACTGGTCCGATCAGGCAGGGGGCCAGAGAAAATTAGGGAGTCCGACATTGTTTTGGCAAACTTACACACCGAAGCAACATTAATTTTAGTGACCTCCGATTGGCGTAACCGGGTGTCGTTACCGCCAGCGTGAATAACAATCTTACTGTATTTACGCTTATCCTTAGCCAGCAGTTTATGATAAGAATTAATGTCGCCCGCTCTGGCCCCAGGTAAACATTTAACTATGGTTGCTGGAGTCTCTAATGCCACGTTTCTGACTATGGAGCTGCCAATGATCAGAGTCGGCTTGTCAGTGGGTGCGTGACTGAGCGGGGAAAATCTATTAGAAACGTGGACGGGTTGGTGGTGGCCTACGGGCTGGGTTCTATGCTTCCTGCGTGCCGTCATCCAGCCGGCCTGAGGTCCCGGCTGCTCGGGTTCTGCTGGAGGGTCGCTACGGGGTGGTTCTGAGCTAGTTAGCCCCGCGCTAGCCAGAGGTGGAAAGTAACGAATTACATTTACTCACCTTACTGTAATTGAGTAGCTTTTTTGTATATTTATACTTTTTAAGTCATTTTTAAAAGTTGTACTTTTACTTTTACTTGAGTAAGTTTTTTAAAAAGAATTGTAATTCGCTACATTTTAAATCATATCCGTTACTGAGTAAAAATAAATTATAGGCTTAATAAATTACTAATATTACGTGAAGCAGCGTCGGAACGGAAAGAGACACCTGCATGAGCGCCATGTCTAAACCGTGGGGGGTGTGTGGGTGTACACTTTTGCTCAAAGACATCAGTTCAGTCGATCAACTCGCTGTTTACCTCCTCTCTCCCTCCTCTCCTGTGGGTTGGAACCCGCACCTTCGCGCACCGGTGTGACGTCATCAGAATTCTGCTCGGTTTGTTGCCAGTTCCCACATGCCAAAGACAGCGGCAAGAAACGGGGTCAACAGGTGGGCCACAGAGATAAGATTGGACCCACACTGAAACACACCGAACTTGCTTATGCGAGTAAAATCACCCAAAAGACAGGAGCCCAACTGCACAACAAACATCCAAGCTGAGGGTCACAGAAGGGTTGCAGGGACAAGAGGACAGAACTGGGCAAAAGGTCAGGAGGACCCGACCTCTGGCAGGAAAGAAGGGACTGGAATAGAGTGAAAACAGCTCATTGGATCAAGAAGCCTTCGTCAGGAATGCTGCACTTCAGAGGGAAACTGAAGATCTTCTACAAAGATGATGATTAATGATCTGTGTTAAGCTAAAAAAAGCCTTCATGAAGAATGCTGCATGTAGCAAAAATGATAACAAATGTCTTGTGTTGAGCTAAAAAGTGTGTAACTGGTAAATGACCCCATGATCTTACTGTCACGTAATATGATATATGTGTAACTAGAAGACTTTTTACCTTGTCTAGAATGTTCCCAAGAAGAGTATAAAAGAGCAGCTAGAAGCAGAGCTGAGAACAGTTGGGGCAGACGACAGAGAGAGACAGAGCAGAGCTGGAGAGGTCGTCCTCTGGACGGGGGACGGAGGACGACAGGTCAGTTTTTGGACACACACAGTTGGGGCAGTCGACAGACACAGTAGATCTTGAAGACAAAGTTGGTGTAAGCCAACTCATTATTCTTAATTAATCATTAGGACTAATTTCTCCTTGGGGGAAGTGGTCAGTTTTATATCTACTCATTTTTGTATTTTTTAATCTTATAATAAATTTTTTGAAAAAGATCCACATTCCTGATTCTTTAAAGGTCCTCTTTGAAGGGACAAGTGGCAGCCCTGACCATATCTTAAGGAGAGGTAAGCACATTAATTACAGGTTCCTGAATTATCAGGATTTGCTTTACGGTTTGTGACAGATTAATAAAAGAAACCTTAAGATAAAGGAGCTCGTCTTCTCCTCTCCCGCGAGTAACGAGATGTCTTAAGGATGATAAAATAATCTAGATCTAAATAAAAACAAAACATTAGTAGGTTAAATTAGGCTCTGATTGCAAGTGTGAAAAAGTCTCCGCCAGCGCTGGGAAGGTTGGATTAATTAGATAAATTGATAAATCTATGTTAGCCTGATCAACTAACAAGAATGATTTTATAGTTACCAACGCCCACAAAAGCTGACAGGGGCGCAATTAATCCTAATAAACCAAAGAATTGCCAGCGAAGGACGGCCACCCGCTGGGCTTCGCCTTAGTATCTAAACCAATAGATAACGGGATTGATTAAAAAGGAAGTGTGCTCTCACAAAGAAACAAGTACTGCATATCATTTTACCTTAAAATAGAAGACTGATTCTAATTAGGAAGTCCAAACCAGGGTCTAGTACAATAAAACTCACCGACACCCCCACGAACCCTGAGAAAGTAGCACAGTCTTATAAGTTCTAACGGAACTGGGTTTTAACGGAACCGACAAATGGGACGTGCTCGCGACAGGTTCGGTAGCCGGACTCGGTTCCGTGTTTGAAATGTGTTTCTCTACCGCTCCGCACGGAAGCAGCAAAATAACGTTTAGTGCTCCTAACAAGCGGATTCTCAGCGCTCTGCTCATAAAACAGGATACCTGCAGGCCTCCGTGGGTTAAAACATCCTGATACTGTTCAGGTGTAAACATTGAGCTCCATCCCTGTGTTTGAACTCAGAAGATGCTTCTTGATGCCACAGATATGTGATGATTTAGCTTGTTTCTTTATTTTACTCCAGAATAAGAGATTAAAGTATTACTAAAGCAGTTCAGTGTAGTTAAATTAGTCATTCAAATGATTCTAACATGCTGCTGTGTGTGTGTGTGTGTGTGTGTGTGTGTGTGTGTGTGTGTGTGTGTTACACATATAGGACTGCATGAGACAGCATGGTTTCATCAAATCCATGTATCATATATCTTGGCTGAAGTAACGGCTCAGGAAAATAACCTCCATTTCATAAATAATGACGTCTCTGCAGTGTCTATGATAATGTTTTATCTTATCTTTGGTCTCTGGGAGGTGTAACTTATCATGATACAAGCCTTTTAAAACATGTTTAAGTGCTACAAGAGGAGATTCAATTCAATTCAATTCAAGTTTATTTATATAGCGCCAAATCACGACAAGAGTCGTCTCAAGGCACTTCACATAATAAACATTCCAATTCAGGTCAGTTCATTAAGACAATCAGAAATAATGTTTCCTATATAAGGAACCCAGCAGGTTGCATCAAGTCACTGACTAGTGTCAGTGACTTTACAGCAATCCTCCTGAATTCATGAATGCATGAATTTAAAGTTCATGTTTGGAGTCCAACCTTCACAGACTGGCTCACGCTGGTGAGGAGCAGTGTTGGGAGTAATGCGGTACAAAAGTAATTAATTACTGTAATGCATTGCTTTTTGCTGTAATGTGGTAATGTAAGGCATTACAGGGAAAGAAAATGGTAATATTTACTCTGTACAGTTGTCAGTAACGCAGTAATTACAATGCATTTTTAAACCCAGAATCAAGATGTGTTCCTTAAAAATTCAAATTGCGGGAAACCCGAAGAAAGATCCAGTATCTGCATATATTACGTCATTTATGGACTCAGCTTTGCGGGCAGAGAGGACGCAGTGGTAACGGCTCAGGTACTCCAGCTGCGTCCTGCACGCGGCCGCTGCAACATTCACAAAATTGCTCCACTAAAACAAAATAATTCACCTGCGATCGTTCATATCAGCGCATGTTCTCTGGTATTTTGTGCTTTTCTGACATGCTTTGCCTCAGCTGAGTTCATAATCTGGGCCCCGGTGATTTCAACTCATTACTGCTGGAGCGCCGCGCATGTGAAGATCCCTCTGGCTGATCGTTAGAAGGTAGGAAGTCTAGGAAACAGTTTTTCTGGAAGACGGAGAAAACATGCAGCACGCAGGAAGGTTAGAGAGAGAAAGGGCAGGAAAATATTCACATAAAACCAAGAAAAAAAGAAAAAAGTAGGTAGATTTATCCCCCATACACATTTTTACCAGTGAAAAGCAATAATATATAAGCATTTAATATTTATACATGTGATAGAATCAGATCACCCCAGAAGTCAGTCCCACATCCAGGGCCGTATCAAGGCATTTGGGGACCAAGGCAAATATAGGCTTGGAGCCCCCACCACCTCACTCCCTGCTCAGTTAATATAAGATGGCAGCGTGCTGAGAGTACAGATTGTTGTTGTTTTTATTTAATAAACAATCATTTTAAAGCACTGTTATTATATCTGACTGTTGTTAACAGCAACCCTAGCTCAGACACCACATCACCTTCCACATATATGTCATGAGCTCACTGAGCGTCACATGACCAGATTCATATTGAAGTTGTTTTGGTGAAAGTAACTTAAAGTAATGCAAAAGTAGTGTAATGCCTTACAATTTAAAATCAGTAATATTGTAATGTAATGAATTACTTTAAAATGAGGGTAACAAGTAATAAATAATGCATTACAGTTTTGAAGTAACTTGCCCAACACTGGTGAGGAGACACCATTAGTTCTAGTAACACCTGGGCTCCCAAGGCCTGTTCTGACAGGATGGACGTTACGGGACCCTTAAGGATTCCAGTTGGACGATTGGAGGATTATTTAGGAGGATTGGAATGAACAAACTGGTTTCAGTGGTGATCGGTTAAATGAGTGAGTGAACCCACTACCAAGGATGAACTCTGCTAACTTTAAACATCAGCTGCTCTAAATAAGCATGAAGGTCAGAGAGGAGCTCTAGGATGGACATGGATAAAGGAACTGTAATGTAGAGGTAAAGTAGGGCAGGGCCAACGTTAGCAGCTGTCATACGCTCCATCTGACATGTTTGATTTTCATTTAGCTTGTTATGTGACAGGTTAGAACAGTCTCATGTTAGTTTTGTCATGAGAACATTGAGATACCTCACACACTGATGGCATCTAAAAAAATGATCTTTTTCTCAAAATAAAGAATAATTTTAATCACAATTGAAACCTACCATCCTAGAATAACCTCTTCCAATCAATGTGCACGTCATGTTCTCACTGATTGGACAGAAATCCCTCCTTCAAGCCTTGCGTGTTTGAGTGTGTGTGTGTGTGTGTGTGTGTGTGTGTGTGTGTGTGTGTGTGTGTGTGCGCGCGTACACACACACGAGCGAATTGTGAACTGGCGTTGTAATTTAGCACTACTTGGATGTAGCCATCCTTACGCTGACAAAAATGTAACTAAGTAACTTTTACTTTGAGTACATTTTGTTTACGATACTTTTTACTTTTACTTGAGTAAAAATTTAGGCAAGTACTTTTACTTGTAATTGAGTAAAAAATTATCAAAGTATTGGTACTCGTAATTAAGTAGGAAATTTTAGTACTCTTTCCACCTCTGGCGCTAGCTATGTAGCTACGGCTGTTCACGGGCTTTTCAACAGCGCGGAGCCGGGACTCCAATTCCGACACCCTCGCCTCCAAAGCTACAAAAATGCTACATTTATTACACGTACCATTATCGCTAAAGGAGGCAGAGGAGTAACTAAACATCTGACACAGAGAGCAAGAGATAGGAGACGGAGAAGCAGAGACAGAAGCAGCCATAGCCGTGCTGAGGCTAAGCTAACTGGACAATTAACTGTTCAACACCAAATAAACTGTGTGCAAACTCAAATGGTTCCCTAAAAGCTAGGTGGAACAACAGTAAATGTGTGTTTTAGGGTGCTTATGTGCTACAATAACTCAGAGATATCCTAGTACAGAGAAATTAAATCAGCTTTAGCGAGCCCCAAACACCAAACAGCTACACGGAGTGCAACACTGAAAACAGGAAACGCCTTACCGCCAGGTGCAGCCAATCAGCATCATAATTGCCAGCATATAATTATGCCAGCATGCTGATGCTGATCGGTTCTGAGACTTAAAAGTGTGAAAGTGAAAACACCGGGGTGGTGTGTAGTTCTGTGTGACCCGCGGTAACGGTCTAGTTACAATAATTACATAAATGTGTTGTAGCTGGCAGCCTTCAATGTCGTTTGTTTCATGTTTTTGTTTACATTACTCATCAGAATAAACAGAGTATCTGTTCGTCTTCAAAGACAAGCGGTGTCACGGCGATCCATCCTTCAGCACCAACCCACAACAGAGGTGTCAAACTCTGGTCCTCGAGGGCCGGCCCCAGGGAAGATGATTGTTCCCTGTTCCAACAGTTGATTCACCTGTGCAGCAGCTCCAAGCTCTCCAGAAGCCTGTTAGTCACCTGCTGATTGAAATCAGGTGTGTTGAAACAGGAAAACACAAACATGTGGGGAAAGCAGCTCTCAAGATCTGGAGTTTGACACCTGTGACACACTTCATTGTCCAGGTGATAGTTTTGAGGAGGACTGTCATCTCATAGCTCATTAGCCCTACTTGAAATGTATCTGGAAGCTTTGTGCTAAACACGTTAGCTTTGAGATGTTTCTTCTTTGTTCATGTGCACAAGGATGTGTTAGATGATCAAAAGTAGTAATATCTAAATCCCTAGGTTTTACTTTGTTAGCTTAAATCTCAGAAATACATCTCTGGATAGTGGTTGGAGACGGGGTTCTTGTCCTCCAGCTTGTGTGGATGTGTGCAGTTACCAGGATGTAAACAAGAACTTTCAACGTGACACTAATTTGAGGCCATATTGCTCAGTTCTACTTGTAGTCCATAAGAGTGTTATCCTTGCTGACCCAGTCATTCCAGGATTTTCCTCAGTGAGGTCTCTACCTTCTCCCCTGCTGAGCCCCGTGACCTCCACCAGCTTGTCCAGAGAGGCTTTAGTCAGGCCCTTCGGCTCCAGCAATCCCTCCTGTTTAAAAAAATAATAAATAAACAACCAGGAAGGATCAGGCCCATATCTGCAGCCTCACAGCACAAAAGGAGAAAATTTAATTCCTGCCAAGATGCTGAATGGGCACCTTTTGTGAGATCCAGCAGATCCCACAATAGAACACTTTTAGTGGTGTACAACTACACTTTTTCAAGATCAAATAACTATTATTTGTTTTAACCCGCCAAACTCCATCAGATGCAAACCACTAAATCAGAGCTGCCAGCAGTCACCCGGGGGTATCTTATGAACTAAAAGGAATGCTATGACCTTTGGATAATCCAGAAGTCAATTCCATCTGGCAGCCTGGCTGAACCGACTTCGCTGTGACGCTGATCGCCGAGAACCCTCACCATATGGGTACCGTAGCTCTACACACACTGGTGTTGGGTGCTTTATTCATAATTTAATAAGTAATTAAATCTCCCTACATTCAGCCAGATTATTTTATAAACCCAGACTTTTAATAAGATCTTAGATCCTCTTTTCAATAAATAAATAATTATTTATAATGATTATAATATTAATAATCATTTATTCTATATGATCATTAGTTATAGAAATATAGTAAGACTGATTTTTATAAACTATATTTTGCGTCTGTGTCAAATTATTGATGAGTGTTGTTTCCCTGGTTTACCCAAATTTCCTAGTTTCATCATCAATCAAATATTAAAGGTTCAATAATATTGATAATCAATATTTTTACAAAATATTACATTTTATTGAATACCTTTATATTCTATTGACAATTTGTTAAAAGTAACCACTTAAAATGTTACAATACACACACACACATATACACACACACACACACACACACACATATATATATATATATATATATATATATATATATATATATATATATATATATATATATATATATATATATATATATAAAATGGATGGGACTTTAACACATTAATTATGATTAAATAATTAGAAAAAAAGACGCATTAAAATTTGATCACAGCTTGCATTTCAAGCAAGACGGAACCTTTGTCATCGCATGACGTCCTCGTAGACCGGATATCAGTGATGCACACAACAATGCACAGTGCTCTGTTAATAGCTACTAAAACAGAATAATTACAGAAATAAATTGTCTTGCTTGGACTGATGCAGTATTTGGAAAACACAACAGCCTCTTCTCTAAACTAACCCCAGGGTTCAATTTTAGGCCCAGTGCTTTTTAATCTGTATATGCTTCCACTTGGTGGCGTCACCGGGCGACCTAGAGTGCAATTTCACATTTATGCAGATGATACACAGTTGTACATCTCCGTGTCTCCTGATGATGCACGACTATTGGATGCCCTTTTTAATTGCATTTTGGATATTGAATCCTGGATGGCAGAAAACTTTCTCCAGCTTATCCGGGACAAAACCGAAGTTTTAGTCATCGGTCCTGAGACCCAGAGAGAGAAACTTTTACCAAAGCTACAGTCACTAAATATTAATTCATCTTCTCAAGTGAATAATCTGGGTGTAATTTTTTACTCTGAGCTACTTTTATCCCCCACATTAAGAACAGTACAAAAATTGGCTTTTATCACCTGAAAAACATCGCCAGAGTCCGCCCCTTTCTTTCTCTGGCCGATACAGAGACACTGGGTGTGTCCGAATCCACGGGAAGGATGCTTATGAGTACGGGTCCTCGCCGGTCTAGCAAGGCCGGGTCCTTGAAGACCCCTAAAACCGGAAGTCAGCGGCTCTGAATTTGGACAGTCTAGCCTTCACCTCTACGGTGGCCCGTAGGTCCCGTCCCAGCCGTGGCTGCAGCTACACGCAAAGGAAAAATGCTAAAGCTAGCGAAAATGGAGCAGGAATATTAAGGAGCTACAGCAGCTTCACGTCCATCAGCAGCGTTTGTTCACAACCGTTTTCAGGTAAAGTAACTTTGTTTATTCTAGAAGCTTTCAGGACTTACATGTTAACTTTAGATGGTTTCATGTATGTTTTAAGCTACAGAATGAACTTGTTAAACACACACAACACATTACTACAGAGTACTATCATGTAGGTAATTAATATAAACCACATGCATTATAAATGTTGAATGCAGTAGGATGTTTTCTGTTGTAAATTGGACCTTAGAACTTATTCTGTATCAAATGAGGGTAAAATGCTTTAAAAACAGGCTTTTTAATAAAATAGCATTGAAGTGTTTTCAATGTGCATTTGTTTGTTCAACTTAAGCCTAATAATGATTAGATGTCTTAAAAATGTAAATTCTCTGTAGTTTTCCCTGCTGCTTTTCTTTAAACTGAACAGAACCAGTGTACTGCAGGTTATATGTTTTGTTTTACATTTTTCTATAAAAAAACTCTTTTTTTAATCTATTACAGGTCAGCATGCACTGTGCTGCTGGTGAAGTTGTGGGTCTGCAGGATGAGCGTGAGGAAGATGTGTGTGGAGGAGGTCAGTGGTGCTCTGTCCTGCAGGAGATACCAGCAGACCACCACTACTGTTAACAGACAAGTCATTCACAGAGATGTAACAGCCGTCGTCTGAGCCAGCCCAGCAGGCCCTGTAGATGGACGATGGAGTGGACAGAGGAAGCGTCCCAAAGCTCTCTGCAGACCGTCCTGTATGATGTTCCTCTGACCAGAAACGTCCAGCCACGGGTCTGCTCCAGCCCTCCATCCACGTCTGGATCCTCCTGCAGCAGATCCAGCTGCACTGTTAAAGACTTCCTGCTCACTCAGTTTAAATAAATGATCCAGGAAGAGTCACTCAGGTTAATCCTGCTTTAACCGTACATAACTGGTCCATACTGGTTTTGATCTGTAAATAAGTGTAACCTATTATAAATAATCTTGTCTCCTTACCATCTTTTCATTTTCTGTTCATGTAACATGTTCAAAAACATCTGTAATAATAAAACTGGTGATAAAATCAATGACCAGAAAGAGTTATCAGTTAGTATTTGTTTTAATAAACGTGTTCAAACATCAAACAGCTAAATAACATTAACATGATGACAGTAGAAGGACTCTCTCCCAGGAGGACCACCAGGTAAAGCCTCTCCTGACCCTGGACACCTGCAGTCCTACAGAGAAAATCAGACCACAGGTGACAAAAAGGCAATAAACACATTTTTACATTTATCCACATGAGAAGATAAAAATTATATTCTTCACACAAACTTTTTACTTCATTATAACGTGTCAGCTGTGTAAATCCCCGAATATAAAACTACTTTTCACAGCAGGACGTCTGTGGTTGTGTGTAAACAGCTTCACTCTTCACCTCTAAGCTTAATAAAAACGCTTATTTGCTCCATTGTCCTTAAAACAAATGACAAGTTTAATTCGCCACACGCACACACACACACACACACACAGGAATAACTGGGACCCGCGATACAAACTGGTTCTGGCTGATTTCTGCCTAAAATGTACTTTAAAGAACAAATATACAAATGAAACATGTCTATAAACTGAACCGCTTTAAGCTTTTTAGGTTTCTACGGCTAGTTTTTAACAAACTTACGTTTAAAACTTCGTAGCTCTCCCCATTTTCTCTTCCTGTTGAAAATCCACAGCCGGCGCGCATAGCATGCTGGGATAGCCTTGTTCTGTGAGGATACAGCAGACCCGTCCTCCAAATGTGGGCGGAGCGAGGACGCGTTTGAGGACGCGAGAATGAGTATTCTTGGAAATCGGACAGTACTCGTCGCTGCGCTGTGACGTCATTGCACTCTTAAAAGCATCCTTCCCGTGGATTCGGACACACCCACTGATGCACGCTTTTATCACCAGTAGAATTGATGACTGTAATGCCCTGCTTCCTGGTCTTCCCAAAAAGAGTACCTCAGGTTTACATCTCCTACAAAATTCAGCAGCTCGTGTCCTGATTAAGACCAGGAGGCAGGAGCACATTACACCTGTCTTAAACAAGCTGCATTGGCTTCCTGTACGTTTCAGGATCGATTTTAAGGTTCTTTTAATGGTTTTAAAATGTCTGAATGGTCTTGGGCCTTCTGATCTCTCAGAACTGCTTCATAAATACGAGCCTTTGTGGTTCTTGCGCTCCTCTGGCAGCCATGTCCTCGTCATTCCAAAAGTCAGGACACACCACCAAGGTGAGGCATCCTTCCAGTTTTATGGCCCTCACCTCTGGAACAGTCTGCCAGAAGACGTCAGGGCCGTAGAGAGTGTTCTTGTTTTAAAGGCCAGGCTCAAGACCCACCTTTTTAGTATAGCTTTTAAGTGATAATTATCTATTTTAGCCTGTTTTACCATCTTTTATATATTTTATCAGTGTTTTATTACTTACTCTTTTACTTAAATGACACATATTTTCTTATATATGAATTTTAACTTGTAATAATTATTAGTTTTAACCAGTATTTATAATCTGTTGTACAATATTTTTATAAATTTAATTATATGTTTCTACTTGGTTATCTTTTATCAGTGTTTTTTATCTGGATTTTTATTTATCAGCTGTTTATGTTTAATTTGATTCTTAACTTGTTATCTTAGTCTCATTAGTAAACCAGTGTTTCCTCTGTGGGGGCTGGCAGCGGTGGGCTGTGGCGGCCGGGGTGCTTCTCGTGCCTCCTCTTGCCCAGACTTCTGCTGCCAATCCTGCTGCTCCCGGTGCAGTTGGCTCCTTTGATGGCATTTCCGTCTTCTTTGTTCCTACTACATCTGCACTCAGCCACGCACGTGTGTGTGTGTGTGTGTGTGTGTGTGTGTGTGTGTGTGTGCGTGCGTGCGTGCGTGCGTGCGTGCGTGCGTGCGTGTGTGAATTTGCATTTGCTTGGGATGGGACTGAGGGTGGGAGGAGGGAGATACAAAGGGGATTTCTTATGTGAATCTGTGTGGGAGGGGTGGGAAACCGACTGCTGCCTGTTTGTTTTTAATATTGTAAAGTGCTTTGAGCTGCATTTGTTATCTAAAGCGCTTCATAAATAAATTTGATTTGATTTGAAAAAAATTTCCTGACAACTACAGAGTTCGTGACACGGACATTTTTCAGAGATCGTCTCTGATGTTACATCATAGACTCAACGTAGTTTCAACCAGCTCTCGATTCATCACCGCTAGGAGAAGTGCAGACTGGCCAGATGCACTTTCTACTTTAAGCTGAGAACTGTCAAGCTGGAAATGTCTGTCGTTTGAACAACAAGACGACGGTTCCTTCAAAATAAGAGCTGAACTCGCTGACGCCTGCCGCTGCTACCGGGAGTCGATTCGCAGACGGGTTTTGTCGTGCTGCGGACGCTGTTTCATCAGCTCCAGTACCAAGGAAGGTTCGAGGACCTGGCATCTCCTGATCTGACACGGGAGGCTCCGATACGGTACGTAGTCACGGCACAAGATGGCGGTTCATGTCATGAGCTTCTGAAGCCTCGTGGTCCGTAGTCATAACATCAGAAGACCAGATCCGCCTACGGCAGCCTAGAGATTCTGAACAAACACACACACACACACCAACACTATAACATTCAAATCCATATGCATCCATCATAGAGAGTCCTGGTAGATTGTTTGAATTTATAATTATAGAAATTAAAGATTCTTAAACGATCCCAACTCTCTCTTTTCTTGTCTCTAAGTCAATACAAAGTGTTTAAATAAAACTCCCTGAAGGTAAAAACAACCTCTTCTGATTATAATATCTGGACCTAATAACAGTGTAAGAATATACAACAATATTCCACTACATTTATCTCTGCTGCCGCTGCCCGATGGCCCTCGGAAACTTTACAAAAGTCGAGATAAGCTATATTTTTCACATTTGTGCAGTGCTGAAAGCACCAGACAGAATCATTTTTGCCCTAACAGTAGTTTATGAAAGTAGTTAAGACAAACGAGAGGCGCCTGCTGCAGCTGGGAAGATGCTCTGTGTTCTCAGTACTCTGTAAACAATCACAAGTAGCAGAAACAACCTGAAGTCTTTCTGATAAAGAATTCTGTTGGCTTACTATCTGTTTCTGAGATGAGTGGCTGTCTAAACATGAAGATAGAGCAACAAAAACACATTTAAAATGACACAAACTCAGCAAGTAAAATATTGATTAACTTTGAACCATTAGAGCCTGTTGGATATGTTCCCTTTGCATACTCCGAAAGCCGTTATGACTCACACAGCGACACATACTGTTCTGCAAATACATAATCAGATAATGGGTCAGACCAGGTAGAGACTTGTAGACTAAAGACATCCAAATAACCTGCAGGAGTACAGAGGGCAGTGCTGTGCATGGTGACCAGAACCAGTGATAAAATGTAGTGCACTATGATACAATGGGTCCAGTTTCTTCAGCCTTATTGTAAAGCAGCACCACATTACCAAACATGACTGGGCTGATGAAATTCTTATATAAACTGAGTTTATTTACTACAAATTCAACCTTTTATTTTGCTTCTCATGTCCAGCTAGCACTGATCACAGCATGCTGAAGCAAACTTCATAAATTCACAGATGGTGTCAATATATCTCTGATTTCATAGGTTTCACTGTGAATTACACACACTGCCTCTGTGAATGGGATTAACTCAGCTTTGCTTTTCAAACCCAATCT
Source organism: Nothobranchius furzeri (assembly GCF_043380555.1). Lineage (NCBI taxonomy): Eukaryota > Metazoa > Chordata > Actinopteri > Cyprinodontiformes > Nothobranchiidae > Nothobranchius > Nothobranchius furzeri. The sequence goes on along the minus strand of NC_091750.1, from coordinate 31,501,985 downwards.
TCAATCCACAAGTACACACACATAAAAACAGCCAGAAAATTCATCACACATTTTACCTCCTTACAATGACTCCACATTATTGTCACCATACTGCTTGGTGAGTCCCTCTATGGGAAGATCCATCTGCAGCAGCCCCCACCTGGTCACCCACTCTCCCTTGGCTCTGAGCCACAGGCTAAATAATGAGAAAATTTATGACTACCCTTGGAGTTTATTAGCCCAGTCTCCCTGGGAAACCACTAGATCCTCCTGCACTGACGTCCAGGAATGGCCCAAAGGAGCCCATGTTGATGGGAAGTAGCTCAACTGAAATTAATACAAAACCTGAATGGCACCAACGATCAGAGAACATTGGGTTCTCAGAGAAGTCTTCCCACTTGTAAGAGTCATTATAAATGGACCCAATTTTAGTGAGCCACCTCAGACAGTAGCTTAAAGGACAAGGAAACAGAATAAAACAGAATAAAATAGATTAAATCACAAACAGTAGGTGGTTTGGGTTTTGAGTTTGGTTTTGAAGAGGTTGAAGCTATCGGTGTTTCTAATGTCAGGAGGGAGAGAGTTCCAGAGACGGGGAGCAGAGCAGCTGAAAGCCCTACTACCCATGGTGCTGAGGTGGAATGAGGGAATTACCAGTTGGATGGAGGAGGAGGATCTGAGAGAACGGCATGGTGTAGCAATGGTAATGAGACTGGCAATGTATGGAGGGGATATGGAATGGGTGGCTTTGAATGTATGGAGTAGAATGGACCTGAATTTTATGGGAAGCCAATGAAGCTGCTGGAGGACCGGGGTGATGTGGTGGAAAGTGTTAGTTCTACTAATAATATGTGCTGCTGAATTCTGAACAAGATGGAGTTTATGAGTGAGTTTGCTAGGGAGACCGTGCATGTCATGGTCTGTGCTGAGTTTCACTCTGTGTCTTTCTGTGTGCGGGTGGGTGTGTCCAGAGAGCAGCTGCTGCCTATCTGCTCATGAGTGGTCAGGAGATTTAAGGAGCGTCGGAACAACTCATCAGTGCCGGATGATACTCAGTATTGGGTAGTACTCTTGCCAGCTCCTTGCCTGTATCTAAGTTAGTTTTTATCTCCTGTGTACCTCGCCTCCCTGTACTTACCTGTCCTGTTTCCTCTGTCCACCTCGGGAATTTCTCCTCCACCAGCCAGCCTCCATCATCAAGAAATAGACTCATCGGATTCAAACCCTGCATGCCAGCTCCGTCGCTCGCCCCTGACCGCCTGCTCTCCAACCCCCACCTGCCAACCTGGACATCTCGTACTCTGGTGCTCAGCTCCCAGCCATTACTTCTGACTCTCACTCGACTCACTCAGTCAGCCTTGACTTACCCTCCTCTCAAAGCCTTCTCAAATACCTGGAAACCGTAAGCTGAATCCCATAACTCTTTAAGCTGCCGATCTGCATTTACTCACTCCTGTCTCTGCTTCAGAACTCAAGGTCAAGGTCACATTCATTTCTAAAGCACACGTATTATTGCTTCCGCAACCCAAAGTGCTGTACAACACAGAAGATAAAATCGCAAACAAGTATAACTAAAAACCATGAAACCATAAAAATTAGCAAGTTAGGATAAAACAGCATTACATCACACAATTATAAAATCAATAAAAATTAGAAAGAATGACAATGTCAAAATAAAATTATCCTACATAAAAGCCAGGTTGAATAAATGACTTTTAAGCAAGGACTTAAAGACATCCAGACTTTGTGAGGTCCTGATCTGCAGAGGAAGACTGTTCCAGAGTGTAGGACCGGCCACAGAAAAAGCCCTATCTTCTCTCGTCTTTAGGCGAGCCTTTGGAACTGATAATAAAAACTGTGAACCCGACCGCAAATTCCTGGCAGGAGTGTAGGGGGACAATAAATCATCTATATAAGGAGGGGCCAGACCATAAAGTGATTTATAAACAAAAAGCAACAATTTAAACTGATTCCTGTGATGCACTGGCAGCCAGTGAAGGGAAGCAAGCACTGGAGAGATGTGATCATGCTTCCTGGTACATGTTAAAAGGCGGGCTGCTGCATTTTGCACCAGTTGCAAGCGGTTTAAGGACGAATGCCCTAATCCATAGTACAGGGAATTGCAGTAATCTAGTCGACAGGAGACAAAGAGATGAACAACATGTTCAAAGACAGTTTCCGGCAAATAGCACTTAACCTTAGCAAGTTGTCTCAAGTGATAAAAACCAGACTGGACCACTGCACTTATCTGTCTGTCCAATTTAAACGAACCATCCATAAAAAAAACAGGTTTTTCACATAAGGCTTTACAAAATCTGAAAGGGAACTATTGGGCCATTCCCATCTGTACCGGGTCGGCCCGGGCCGGGTAGCCCCAGTCGGCCCCAGCCTGGCCCGGTTGATTCCACACATCCTTGTCTTAAGCCCATGTGGGCTGATTCTACCCACCAATCAGAGGCGTGCTCTAATGGAAGGTGTGAATTTGCTGTCAGCAGTGGGTGTGTTGGCCCTGGTCAGCCTGAAGCAGACCCCCTCGAGAAGAGGGCTGAGAATGAGCCTTGGTTGGCCCGGAAAAATACCAGGCCACCCAGATATGTAAACAACCTACGCTACCCGGCCCGGGCCGACCCGGTACAGATGGGAATGGCCCACAAGTGGGCTCACCGCACCCTTTAACAGGTCTCCACTGCCAAAAACTAAAATCTCTGTCTTCAGGTCATTCAGTTTCATAAAATTAATTGACATCCATTGCTTCAAATCAGCTAAGCAGGCCATTAAAGAAACAGCTGAATCCGGGATGAGCTGGAGATATATCTGAAGGTCATCAGCAAAGCAATGAAAAGTAATGTTGTGTCTGGCGAAGAGAGAGGACAATGGTAAAATATACAGTGAGAAAAGTGTTGGCCCTAAAATGGAACCTTGTGGAACACCACAAGTCACAGGTGCAGGTGGGGATGTAAAAGTTCCCAAGTTCACAGAAAAAGACCTGTCCTGTAGAAAAGACTGAAACCAATCAAGCACTGTGCCCCTTATACCAACACACGACTCTAATCGAGACAACAGAATATCACGATCAGTGGTGTCAAAAGCAGCAGATAAGTCTAGCAGCATTAAAGCAGCTGAGTTGTCAGAATCAGTGATCATTAATAAGTCATTCACCACTCGTAGAAGTGCACTTTCAGTGCTATGCCGTGCTTTAAACCCCGACTGAAATTTGTCTGAAATGTGATGTATAGATAAATAATCCTGTAGCTGTGCATGGACAACTTTCTCCAGAACCTTTGATAAGAAACCAAGTTTGGAAATAGGTCTGTAATTAGAAAGGCAAGTTGTGTCCAGGCTTGGCTTCTTTAAAAGGGGATTCACTATAGCCTGTTTAAAACACAGCGGAACACACCCTGAGAGAAGAGAACAGTTAACTAGGCTGTGCACAGCTGAAGCAACACGGTCAAAGGCCTGCTTAAACATACGAGGTGGAATAACATCAAGTGGACAGACTGAAGACTTTAAACGATGGACAATATCTGATAACTCCTCTACGGAGACAGGTTGAAACTGACACCATGATGTTAAACAATCTGGATAAGAACTTGGATCTATGATAGAGGATGTTAAAATGGAAGATCTAATCTGTGAAATCTTTCCGACAAAAAAAAAAGGACAAAAAGCGGTCACATAATTTTTGAGAAGGTATACAACTACTTCCAATGTTGGGGTTCACAATACTGTTAAAAGCACTAAACAAAACCTGCGGTCTGTGGCTATCGGTGGAAACAAGGTTGCACATGAACTCAGATTTTGCCTGTTTCACACAGTTCTGATAAACAGTCAGACAGTCACGCAGTGCAAGTAGAGACACATGTAGCCACTTCCTTTCAGCACGCCTGCACTTCCGTCTACAGGCGCGTGTGGTTTCATTCAGCCATGGCTCCAGATTTTTTTTTATTATACCGCACAGCTTTCAGGGGAGCCACATCATCAAGGATGTTTAAGCAAGTAGAATTTAAAAAATCAGCTAAGTCGTTGACAGAAGTTGAGTCCATAAAATCAACAGCTGAGAATTCAGTAGAAAAATCAGAGACAGTCCCGTCATTAAAAAATCTTCTCTGTCCTTGCATTGCAGTTCTCTCCACTGAGCCGTGTAATTCCAAAGTAAAATGGACTGGAAAATGGTCAGAAATACCCTGATCGAGAATGTTTGTAATGTTTACACCTAAACCGTGCGACAAAACTAAATCCAGCGTATGACCTTTTTCATGAGTTGTACCAGTAACCCACTGAACTAGGTTAAATGAGTCGATGATCTTTAAAAACTCCTTAACCAAGGGTTTGGCCTCACCACATAAATGAATATTAAAATTGCCAACAATCAAAAAACATATCATACTCGAGAGCGACTCCGGATACAAAGTCATCGAACTCTCTGATAAAGTTATTGTTCATTTTGGGAGGGCGGTAGATAAGGGCACAAAGCACTGTCGGAGGCAGCCGAAGCTCAAAGAGTTGGAGTTCAAAAGTACAGAAGGTACTAGGTTGAGGTAGTTTGTGACAACGAAAACAGTTCCTGTACACTGTAGCCAACCCTCCACCCCTCCCAGAAGTCCGAGGGGTATTCAAATAAGAGCAGTTTGGAGGAATAAGTTCAGAAAATGGCACAGACTCTCCCTGGATCCACGTTTCACACAAGAACATGATTCCCAGCTGATGCGTTTTAAAAAAGTTGTTTAGAATAAAAGTTTTATTTACCAGGGATCTGGAATTGAGTAGACACATCTTAATTGTAGAACCCTTTGCATCTGCTTGGAATCTGGGAAAGGAGCGGAGATTCGAAAAGATCATGCCGCTTCTCCCGAGACGCGGCTTCCTCTGCGGAAAAGCTCCCGTCATCTGATATGACGGTGATGCCTGGTCTCCTAGGAAGATCGGCTGGATCCATCGACGGCTTAATTTTCCGGATAATCCTCCGCATGACCGCTGATAAGCTCTAATTCTGACAAACACACCTGAGCGCCGTCCTCTTTTCCGAGGCCTCCGCCAGAGAGAGCCTGTGACCGAAGGAGGAGAGGCGGGAGCGGCTGAGATGACAGGTGGAGGAGGGAGGTTTGATGAGCATCCTCCCAGTAAAAAATTATTCCAAAAAAGCTCATAGGATTCCTTGATTTCAAAAAGTGTCTGGCGATCATAAACGAGAAGGCCAGAAACACTGTGAAAAGATGCCAAAAACACATTCAGAACATATAAAAGCAGCAAGAATCTGAAGGCTGAGAGATGTGTCGCCGTGCCCACTGCTGGAACCGCCATCTTGCCTGTGAGAACAGGACTGATCACACTTCCCTGTGGCGTCCCATTGTCCACTCTATAACCCTCTGACAATCTATCACCTATTTTTATCTGAATGTATGTAATAAACATAAAGTCCCTAATCCAATCAAATGTTCTTCCTTCTATCCCCAACCTTTTTAATTTAATCAGCAAGCCCTCCTTCCACACCATGTCATAAGCTTTCTCAATATCAAAATAAACTATAACTAAACTCTCTTTATGGCTTTGTGCTTTCCTAATATCATTTTCCAGACTCACTATGGCGTCCATCATTCCTCTTCCAGTTCTAAACCCATTTTGATATTTCATTAACAAATTCGTACTTTCTAAATAATAATTTAACCTATCCGTAACCATTCTTTCCTGTACCTATATGAGATGTTAAAGCTATCGGCCTATAGTTCTCCGGAATACTTGGATCTTTCCCAGGTTTAATTATCGGAATTATTACTGCCTCTTTCCAATTTTTTGGTAATTTTCCTTTTTCCCAGACTTTATTATATAACTCCAACAGCCTTCCCTTCATCTTATCCCCTAAATGTTTAAGCATCTCATAATTAATATAATCCTTACCAGATGATGTCACTTTAGTTCTCCCCATCGCTCACTCTTGTTCAAAAACTGTAAATGGAGCGTCAATTGTCGTCAGTCTCCGCCCACCATCATCTTCAACAATATCGGTCCTTCTGATTTCTTCTCTTCTTCTCCAACTATCTTCCAACAAATTATCATCACTATTAATTTTTATAAAAGTTTTAGCCAACATTTCCGCTTTCTCTTCATTGCTAATAGCAACCTCTACACCTACCTTGAGAACTGGGTATCTAAACTCTATAAACTCCCTTCATTTTCCTTATCATACCCCAAACATCACTTACAGATGTAGTTCTTCCTATTTTATCACAAAACCCTCTCCAATTTTCCATTTTTGCTCTCTTAACTACTCTTCTTGTTTCAGCCTGTAATCTTTTATATTTTAATAAACTGTCAAAATTATGAGTCTTTCTCAAAACTTTAATACTTTTATTTCTCTCCTTAATTGCTTTTTCACATTGTTCATTCCACCACAGAACAGTCTTCTTTTTCATGGTCAGGGGCGGCGTTAGGCCCGGCTACTTGGGCTGAAGCCCCGGATGTTTTATGGAAAGCCCCGGATCTAAATCGCAGAAGTAACATGCAGTACCAAAGTCCAACAGAGAGGGAGCAGCTGGCAGTAGTTTGTATACAGCCTGCCTGAGCCTCCACCACTGAAGAAGAAGCCCTTCAGCAGCCGGCTTCTTCTACACTCTCTGCCTGAAACGCATGAGTGAAGATGGACATAAGGACGTTTTTAGACCAAAAGTACGGCGACAGAACCCCAGCTTTGATGAGACTGGTGCTGACTCAGGTTTGTGAGTCTTATTTGAAAATATTTGTTGTGCTGCTGGTTTGCCTAAAGTTAGCTTACTATCAGGTAAAGTTGTTGGAGAAAGAAAGGGAATATTTACTATCATCTCACACTAAACACTAACAGGAACAATACTCTGCCCTGAATATGCTTAATATGTAGCTTCAGATTAAAAATTATGTGGTACAAGATATATATATATGATGTTGACTAGTGCATGTCACGTGTGTGTGTGTGTGTGTGTGTGTGTGTGTGTGTGTGTGTGTGTGTGTGTGTGTGTGTGTGTTTGCGTTTGCGTTAAGCCCCGGATCTTCTTCAGTCCTAAATCCGCCCCTGTTCATGGTCCCTTTACTTTAAGGAATAGCAACATCCGCAGCTTCAATTATCACTCTCCTAAAAATTAATTCCACTATATCTATATCCTCTTCCATATCAATCCTTCCATTCTCTTCTTCACACATAATTCTAAATTTATCCCAATCAGCTTTTTTTAAATACCCAACTACCAACACTTTTGTCCAGATATACTTCCTCACCCCTATAAAGTTTCGTAAAAATTATATAATGATCACTCCCCAGATTACATTCCCAAACTTCCCAATTACAGTTTCCCGCTAATGCATTCGACACCATTGTTAGATCTATAGCCGAGGTTTTACCCGTAGTCACGTTTACCCTTGTCCCTCTACCATCATTTATACAGACTAAATTCATATTATCCATGAACTCTTCAATGATTTCCCCATTCATATCCTCCTTAATTCCTCCCCACAAAGAACTATGAGAATTAAAATCCCCACACATTACCACCTGATCATAATTCCCTTCCAGAATTAATTTAAGCTTAATAATATCCAATGTTTGCATGGATTATAATAATAGACTATATACAACTTCTGACATACAATTCTATTCCTATATATTCATCATCAGTTCCTATTTTAATTATTCTAAAATTCAGATTTACATGAATAAAAATAGCACAACCTCCTCCAATACCATCTTCTCTATCACATCTAATTATTCTGTATGGATATAATTTAAATTCTAATTTTTTATTTAACCAAGTTTCTTGAACACAAATAATATCCGGTTTCTCCAATAATTCATCAATATATCTTTCAAATTCTTGTCCGTTAGCAATCAAACTCCTAGCATTCCATTGTAAAATCCCAACCATTCACTACCCCAACCCCTCTTGACTGGAACTCACACTAAGGTTGTTCCTGACCTCCTCCCAAGACAACTCAGTAACGTCCAGATGATGAACAGCTGCTTTCACAATGACTTGTATCCTTTCTGTTTTTGATTTTGTTTCCATTGTTGCATTCAACACTCCTGCAATGAAAGTCACTAATTTCTTAACATCTATCCACACTTTTCCGACGTGTCCAGATCCGTGAGTTGAATCCTGTGGCATCGTGTCATTCATTCTCACTGGAGCCTCTCCCACCAATTTAACTGCTTCTGCATAAGAAGCTTTACTTTGAACTTTTGTACGTTGTACCTGAGTTCCTCTCCTCATCACCAGGCAACTTGCATAAGCTGCACTATGTTCCCCCCCACACTTTGGTTTTGTTCTACTTCTGCATTCCTCAAAGCTATGTTCTTCTCCACATCTTGGGCATCTCTTCCGTCCTTTACACACATTTGCCGTATGTCCAAATCTTTGACAGTTGAAGCATCTAATCAGTTTCGGAATGTACTCCCTCACTGCGTATGACGTGCAGCCTAAAAACACTCTATGTGGTAGAACGTCACCCTGAAATTCAATCAGCACTGAATCCTTTTCTTTCTTGGATCCATCTCGAAATTCTGTAAATCTTTTAGCATCTTTCACTTTTGCTCCTTTTAAATTGGCTTTTATTTCCCCAACTGAAACATCCACCGGTATCCCCCAAATAACTCCTCTAGGTTAGGGCTGTCGTGGTAACCGCAAGAAGAAAATATCGCGATATTAAGAAACCCACCGCGCTGCATGACGTGCCACCGCCATTACCGCACTTGATTAAATCTCGTGACAGTGCATGCTGAGAGGTAAAGTCCGCGCTGATCGAGGAGATAGTACACATGGAAGATGGAGGGAGCGGTGCCAGTGCGTCAGCTGCAGCCCAGCCAGAGACCTTGGAGCAGGCAGTGCTGCCACCAGCGGCAAAGAAAAAAACGCTTGGAGACCTGCTGAAGTCACGGACAAGGACGTCTTCTGCAACCGTCCCGAAGAGAGTTAGAGCCGAGCTGGAGCTCACTCGCTACCTGCAGGAGGAACCCACTGACCCTAATGAAAACCCTCTGACATGGTGGCGCAACAGCCATGAGAGATTTCCATTGCTCTCCAAAGTCGCACGCAAGTACGTGTGTATTTGTGCAACAAGCGCACCATCCGAGAGGGTTTTTAGTGCCGCTGGAAATGTTGTCACCCCTCTCAGATGCTCTCTCAAACCGCATAAGGTTAACATGCTGGTTTTCCTTGCGCGTAACAAGGTCGTGACCGAGTTATAAATCAGTTATTCTTGTGTGTGAAAGTGAAATGTCAGTGCCTGGGACATCTCATTTTGTGTACTTTATTTTAAACCACAAAACAAAACGGGCTCTTTTTTATTTCTGTTAGATGTTGCAGCCAAATTTGCATTTCAAAGTTAAACCTCCTGAATGTTGTTTTTAAGTTCAGTCAGAGAATGCCGTTACTGCCCTTCGATCTGCATTCAGTAAAGTGTTAAAAATGGCCGTGTAGTTTTCTAACATGTTTTAAATGTGTAAGCACAATGTTTCAAAGGAAATATTGCCATGAGTTTAGTAATTAACAAACGAATTTGCTAAGTACATAAATAAAAACGGGGTGCAATAATATCGCATACTGCAATACTGAGCTGCCCTGACTCGCCGCAGGGGGAATTCCTCAACCGCGACAGCTCTTCTCTAGGTCCCATTCCACTCATTGCCACCTTACTCACACTGATTACTTTATGTTTTCCCACCTCTCTTATTTTACAGGCTTTCTCTCTCTGATCTTCTGTTTTACAATCAGCAAATTTCCATCTCTCAAAACTTTAGCCAGTTTTATGTCTCCAACTTGATTTTTTAAGATACCGTAAATCCTCTAATACAGGCCGGTATTCAATTAAAGGCCGGGTCTCCAATTCTGGCCAGTGTCGGAGTCAGCGGAGGTGAATAATGGCCGGTCTCTTATTGAGGCCGGGGTGGAATGTGGTAACAAACAAATATGAGCGTCCCAGCGGCAGGGTTATAGTCCCCAAATCAACCAGCAGGAGGCAGTAGAGGTTCACACAGACCTTTATTAAGCTTTTTCTTCAACGCTTTGTAACGCTACAGACACGATCCTCTATCACGCTCCTACCACATAGAGTCACGGTGTCAGTTAACCATGCTAATTCAACCCGCTCCACAGAACACACATCACCTTCCCTGTGGCTTACATAACACTCACACAACACGCAAATCAGCACATAGGAACTAGCAGAACGATGGGAATCACATATAACACAATACCCAGAATGCACCTGGCTTACAACCCCAGTCAGGTCATTACACTATCAAGTTCAAAGAGAACATGCTGATTATGCTGCAGAACACTCTGGGGAGCAGCAGTAGGGGTTGTATGAACTAGTCGACTTCACTACAGTGACTTTTTATGCCTGTCGTCGACTAGTCGCTGTCACGTGATAATGACCGGCAAGATGCAGCCCTCGGAAAAGACAGCAGCCTGCTATCAGCAGGTGACAAGCTCCTGCGCTCGGGGGGGGCAACGCGCTGTGTCAGAGCATAGGTACTGACACGCGATCGTTCATGTCGGTTCATTTCCTTTAATGTTTTCTGTCTTTTATTTGCGCCTGATGTGCATCGCTGCTGTGGAGCGGGGCGCATCAACTTGTCCTCCGACGCACAGATCACTGATGCGGCCGCCAAGCAGGGAGCGCTCCGCTGTTTTCGCGGTCGGTAGATCTGCCTCCTGAGCACGGCCACAATCAGGTGTCGCCACCTCAAAAACTAATTTAACACACGATCGTTCATGTCAGTTCATTTCCTTTAATGTTTTCTGTCTTTTATTTGCGCCTGATGCGTTTTGCTGCATGCTGTGGAGCGGGGCGCTGCGGGCATCACCTTGTCCTCCGACGCAAATTCCACTACCTCCGCTCTGCTCCGACACAAACGCCGGAGCAAAATCGGTCCCGTTGTAGTCAATCAGAGCAATTCTCATACTGCGGCCGTGCGCCGCCCTCTGTTCCGGCGTCCGGCAAAAATAGAAACGATCCTATTTTCGCCGGAGCACCTCCGCAGTCAATGGACAGAAATCACAACCGCCCAACAGGAAAAGAAGCGAGCACAACTTCCGTTATTTCACAATAAATCGATAAACAAAAGGCGTTTTTTGTTTCATATGCACAGGTTTAACAACTTTTAACAACTATCAATGGCGGCTGAACTTTAAATGCACAAAAATAAGCCATAAATACAGTTTCTACTATCAAAGTAGTCACACTTTGTTGATCCAAACACTGCTAATCTCTCAACACAAATGATGGGCAGATTAAACAGTTCATGCCGATGCTTCTCCCACACAACGGGTGTTTGGATCTAACTTCCGCGTTTATTGCTCGGACTGTATGATACGGCCGCCAAGCAGGGAGCGCTCCACTGTTTTTGCGGTCGGTAGCTCTTTTAGAACTGCAGTTCAAAGGTAACTAATAAGGTCAATGTATATGAACCCAGGTAGCAGTTTTTCTTCAGAATTGAGAGGAGATGCAGGAAGATAATAAACAGGCAGGACAGAAAAATAGTCAAATAAAAACAAGTTAGTTTTTGTACCTGCTGTTGCAACAAACAGACACCATTGAAGGTAATCAGAAGTGAGGACCAGAAAATGAAATAATTATTTTAATGTTTAGAGCAGCAGGAACTCCGAGAGGCTGCAGGCGCATCAGTGAGTTTGCAGCCGCTGCGCAGGGGGAGGGGGGAGAGGGCTGAAGCAGGGGGAGGGGGGAGAGGGCTGAAGCAGAAACTACCGTTGTTAAAAGAAATGTGTTTAACTTTGAAAATGTGGGCGCAATTTTAATTGTCAAAAACTCCAGTGAACCATTAGTTCATTTTGCTCAAATAGAAATTGAGGCCTGCCTCTAATACTGGCCCTCCTTCCAATAAAGGCCTGGAGCTTGATGAGCTTGAGTCAAATACAGGCCCGGGCCTGTATTAGAGGATTTACGGTAGACGTTAGCTTAACTGGGTTCACCGTGTTCACCCCATTTCCCTCACCGAACCTCAATATGATTTTGAACCCTCCTCCTTCTTCATCTGCACTTTCACTCGACACAACCCTTTGTTTCCTAGTACTATCGTCAGCAGAGTTGTAACTTCTCTTTCCCTTCATCGATTCCCGCCGAAAACTCAACTCTAAATTACTGTCTTCACTCTCACAGCCCCCCATGTCTCCCCACTCCTTCTCATTCACCAAATAGCCGCGCCTACCCGCCATTGTTTTCCTTTCGACCAAGGTCTTCGCTCTCTCCGGGCAGCGGCTTCTGTAGCTCATCCACCTCTAGAGCCACCCCAGCCTTCTCCTCTCTCCCAACCCGGCCGTCTCTCCACTCTCTTCCGACAGTCGTCCGGCTTCGAGCTGTATTCACCATCTCCTTTGAAGCAGTCCCGCCGAATCAGCTGATGCGTCGCAGCTGCTGCTTCCCCTGACCCGCTGATGAACCGATGACGTGCAGCTGCCGCTCTCTCACCTGTGAAGACACTCAGATCGTTTAGAGAGAGAGAGTACTCACCCCGGCTCACGACATTATTGTCCATTTCATTATATGATTAGTTGCTCATATTGTTCATCCGTCCTGTTCTGTGAATAAAAACCAGTCTTAGATAAGAGTGAGCTTGCGAGGGACCTTGGCTAAGCATCTTTCTTGCAGACTGAAAGCACCAGTTAAGACTTATGTCTCCAAATGGCCAGATATTGAAGAGGTCAGACTGTAGATGAAAAACTGACCATTCCTGGAGGCTACACTGTTGCTGAGCGAAGGATACCTGTCCAGGTGATGGTGGTTGTTACTCCTCATCCATTTCATCACTATTCACTGTAAAGTCACATAAAAAAACATGTTGTAAAAAGATATTCGTTCACAACAACAGAGAATATGCTTATGTAGACAGGATTATGTACATAAATAATATCTATATTATTTGGTGAATTTATCAGTAATTTTACTCAAAATCAATGTTTATATTGTAAATGTATACTCATTTATAATACCACAGAAAAAAAGACTCATTTGAAAAGTGAAAATAAGCCCAAATGCTGATGTAGACAGGATTATGTACATAAATAACAAAAAATATATATTATTTGGTAAATTTATCAGTAATTTTACACCAAATCAAAGATTTGAGTGAAAAGGGTTACATACCTTTCATGAGAAGATGAATCCACCGGACACACGTTAGCACCGCCATCATCAGCAAACATATCCAGGACCTCTTTAGTGGTGAAAAACTTTGTTTGCTCCAGCCAATCAGGGTTTCCCTTACATAGGAGTAGCCGTGGCGGCTCGCCACGGCTGAAATCCCACCGCCACGCCTACAAGATCCCAAGTTTTTGGGGTTTTTTGCACTGTTTCCCGAAGAAGCAGCGGGAACTACTATGTTGTCGCTTGTGATCACAGCCGGCGGCAGCAAGGAGGAGCAGGCAGGGCAAGGTGCAGTTACAGCATAAGTTACTGAGTTTAAAATTAGAAAGGTAGCAGTGGATATAATGCTTTTTGGTTTACATGTTTCAATAGCGTTAAGTAGAGGTGTGAATCTTCACTTGTCTCCCGATTCGATTCGATTCCGATTATTGGGTCAACGATTCAATTTGATTCGATATCCCAATGCATCACGATGCATCACGATTATTTCATATTAATTTGTTTTCATCGATAAATAGAAGATGTCAGATAATTGCTTTTTTTATTTTTAATCAGAAACATAAGTGACACAAGCTGCCATCCCTCAAAAGCTCTCCATCCACAACAGGTTAGGACAAAACATTTAAACATTTAAGAAGATTTAACAAAGTAAAACATCTGTTTCCTGGTTCAACACCACGCCTCAGGCTGAGAAAAACACGCTTTGCAAAAACTCACAAAATCTAAAAAAGTACTGAAAACCTACAGGACACATAATGTAATAATAAAATACATGATGGGTTCATATATGAGTGTTTAATGTCTCTGAGCAGCTCTAGAGTCAGATATTTATGCCGCAGCTGAAGGGTGTCAGAAATAACACCAAATGAAATGTTTGACTTAGTTTATTTTTATTTGAACCCAGCGGTTCGTTTCTGAAATGTTGGAGAATGAATCAAGTTCTGTTTGATGCAGAAAACAATAAAACATAAAACAAATTCTACACTTCCAATAATATTTAAGATGTGTGTTTTATTCTTTCTGATAACAACACCAGCAGAGGGCTGTGGGCTGGATTAGGATTAAATTACCCAGCTGATGGATCTCCTTCACTAGCCAGCTAACTACAAACCTTTCCACTAACCTGTCCTGTGGGACCCTCACCATGTGACCCTCACCATGTGACCCTCATGTCCATGTGACCCTCATGTCCATGCTGTCTCTGGAGGAGCAGATAGCAGACAGACCTCCTGTAACCTAAAATGAACCAAAGCTTCCTCCCAGCTTCTCTTTAAGCTGAATTTAACATCAGTTTATCATCATGAAACAAAAGAATAAAGTGGAACAAAAACTTCTATCTTCTATTTCTCTCTCTCCTTTTAACTTCTCCGTGTCCCTAAATAAAAGAGACAGACGATCATGCTGCAGCCGCCGTCACTGACCCCGCCCCCTCCCCAAGACCGGATCTCCCTACATTACAACAAGCAGTCTGACTGAGCGCTTCCAGGAGAAATAATAATAAAATTATGAAAATAATAACGCGTGTTTGGAGCATCGGTTTGGAGGAGCGTCCTCCGATCATCTCTCTTGTGTGAGCAGACAGTCTCTCTCTCTCTCTCGGTCGCTGATCGAGCGAGCGGAGCGCGCCGCATTGAAAACCCGCTCAATTAACATAATTCACGGCCCAAATCCAACAGAACCGGTCGGGCTGATTCGGTTCCGGTTCGGTCTCGGGTGACAACTCTAGCGCTCAGCCCTGCAGAACCACATTAAGGCGGAGGTAAATGTGGAGGGCGCTCACTCTGACAGATTTGGATGCAGCATGGTGCCGCCGTTAAAAAAACAGAACTACATTCCACTATAATCGATTATGGCGTACTCTTCTACGATGCAGAATCGTTTATGTCCGCATCCCGATGCATCGATTATTTGATTATTTTCCTCAGCTCTAGCGTTAAGATAAACGAGTGTTGACGATCTTGACAGGGTTTCCTCCCCCCACCAGGCTAAGCGTCACTTATTTATGTAAAAAAAAATTTTTCATGTTTGACTTTAACCGCATCCAATGGGCTCGACACACGGGAGGCGACAAACGACCGCGATCAGCGAAATTTGTCGTTGTCGCTTTTATTACCTGACACACGGGAGGCGATCCGCGGCAGCGGCCAGCGGCAAAGCCGTCTACGCGTTCTGTTCCGTGGCGAAATTTAAACTTCCGTTGTTTTGATTGGCTGTGTCAGGTTGGAGGTAATTAAGGTTATTTAAGCGGTTCAGAGTTAATAATGTGGTAGATATGATGTTTCACAAGGTGCTGCTAGAGTTATGTGAAATCTTACTTCTGATTTTACTATAAGACATAATAAAAATCAACTTCTCCTCCATGTTTGCTCGGAGGTGTGCGGAGCATCCTGTCCGCTCATTGGTCAGTGAATGAAACCTCCGTTGATTGGTCCTCGTCCGAGCGACAGCGATGAAAAGTTGAAAATGTTTCAACTTTCTGGGATCGCGTCGCTGGGTCGCCTGTGCACGACACGTGCACAAGCGCAAAATTTTGCACGCACGTTTTTCGCGTTTCGTTTAGTAGGAGGGAGACCCGCGATTATCGCTTTGTCGCACATGTCTCATTGAAAATGAATGGAGGAGAGGCGACGTCGCCTCCTGTGTGTCGAACCCATAATACTGTATTACGGCGTGAGCGCAACAGCAACAACTTAAGATCGATGTGTGAGCAGCCTGAGAGGTCGGGTGTTTTCATCTGAACGACATGTCTCGGAGAAAGCGTAAAAACACGTTGGACGCTTCTTCTGAAGTGGGAAAATAACACCTCTTCTTAAGCAGAGCACGACGTCGCCTCGACTCGTTCACGGCCGAGCCGGTACCAGACTGGGCTCGATAACTGACCCAGCACAGCCACTGGGTCGTTGGAGCTGCCCCGTGACTGCCTGATGGAAAACCAGCGGGTTTCATCAGACTCATAGTTTGTTGTTTTTGCTGGGGACCCCCTGTATTTTACCGCTCCCTCCTGCAGTCTTCCCCTATTAACATTTCAAATGATTCTGTAAATCCGTGTATCAATAGAAACAATCTCTGCCTCTGCCAGCTGCAGTAAATGTAGTCTCCAAATAATAAATAAGAGGTGCATTCATCTGTGGATCTCCTTTGATCCACATTAGTGATATTCTCGGCACCAGAACAGTGAAGCAAAGAAAGATTCCTGAGTTTGTTAGTAATTTTATTTATTAGGTGCATCTAACCTGTTCTATTCTTCTCTGAAATGAGATCAAATCAGTGCTTCTATGGGTTGGCTCCACTCTGCACTAGAAAATTTTACTTTATTTAGAGACGTGTCATAATTTCTCCCCAAGCCCCCCCACCACCACCACAGCTGGAAACATTCCTAGGGGAAACACTGCCATTGTAAAAATAAGATGTTGAAAAAGCAGATAACTATCTAAAAAGCTCCTCTCATCAATAAACGCGCGATAGAGTCAGTGCTGCAGGTAAACACTCCCTCGTGCGTCCTGCGCTCGTGAGTAAAACGTGACTATTACGTGCACATGGCAAAGGCATGTTACGTGTGGGGATTTCTGAGGATCCCATTGGACGATTTGCGTGGTTCAAATTGTGTGGTGCTGCGTTTCATTGTGTCCAGATTAAAACAAAAAGACCATGAGCTCCCCAAGGCGTAAGCCAATCTTCTGGGTAAGATGGTGTCGTGGACTTCTAACTCGCCTGTAGGGAGCAAAACATGGCAAACACAGTCAGGAATTAGGTTGTTTTGATGGTGGGAAAATGGATTACACGAATCGAGTGGACTTTTTTACCGGAACATGGATTATGATCACAAATCAGCAAAGGTAAGACAGACTTTATGCTGCTGACTGCCGATAAAGAGCTGTGTTGTTCTCTGTTGGATCGCAGCTGGCTTTGTGAGTTTTTATGGTACAGAAATGCGACTTATGTTGGTTGAAAGAAGAGAATCGTGGCTTTATATTGAGTGGCTGGTTTTCTGGATAGGATCGTATTTTATTGTGGCTACTGTGTGTTTTCCTCAGGCTTTGCTTGATATGTGAAGAACAGGGGGAGGAGAGTAGGTCTGCTCTGTGGAGGGGGGCGGGGTTTGCAGCTCTTTCCCCACATTTAAAGAGACAGTACCATATGGTGGTGGATCCTCGCAGACGCCGGCCTGCTGTCCCCGCACCGGTGAACATCCAGGGAACGGACATCGAGAGAGTGGACTCCTATAAATACCTGGGTGTTCACCTGAACAACAAACTGGACTGGTCTCACAACACAGACGCACTGTATAGGAAGGGCTAGAGCAGGCTCCACCTCCTGAGGAGACTACGATCTTTTGGGGTGACGGGGGCACTCCTGAAGACCTTCTACGACTCTGTGGTGGCATCAGCAATCCTGGATGGTGTGGTGTGTTGGAGTAGCAGCATTACAAAGAGGGAGATAAAGAAGCTGGACAGGCTGATAATGAAGTCCAGCTCTGTCCTCTGAACTCAGTACGAGAGGTGGGGGACAAGAGGGTGCTGGCAAAACTCAGATCCATCCTGGACCATGAGTCACACCCCCTGCAGGACGCCTTGTCTGCTCTGGAGAGCAGCTTCAGTAACAGACTGGTCCACTCTCGCTGTTACTCTATAAGTCACTGCTAAAAGAAGCCATACATCTGTAACCTTCCACTGCAAATATCATCTTTACAAAACATGTGCAGTATAACTACTACTCTCATTACCATGTGCAATAATTATCTTAACTTATTATTACTATGTACTCTTGTGTGCTATCTGTGCTACTGCTGCTATCCTGCTGTACCTGAGCCATCGCAATATTGCAATTTCCCCACTGAGGGACTAATAAAGGTATTCTTATTCTTATACCCAAACACAGCTCATCCTCAGTCTCCTCAGAACAGGGTAGATGAGGGTCTGTAGAGCAGCAATAATGAGTAAATGAGACCCAAGAACTGCAGCTCCACTGTGTTTTGACCCCAACTGAATGATTTAGATGTAAAAAGGAATAATTTGAAATCATGATATGTCTCCTTTAATACTGTTCTTTAAACTAAACTGATATATACCACATAGACGTTTCATGTAGGTGTGTTTCCATTCTCTTATATCCATAGATGCAGAACGAAGAAACCTGGCTGTCTGTGGGGCTGCTGAAGCAGAGGTGGAGGCAATGATGAAGTCATGGCTCCAGCTGGCAGCAGACCATGAGGGAAGGAGAAAGAAGGCTCCTTGCTACAGAAAGTACCTCTTAAGCTCACTTTTTTGGTGCGTTTCAGTAACACATACGCATATTTTTGTTCTACATTTTGTTAAAGGTTAGTGTTCTCATGTGTTGAGTTCAATGCATTAACTTGCTTGTGTTGTATTTTTTATTTGTAACATACAAAGATTTTCATGCAAATTAGAACATCTGTGATTTTTTTTAGCCTTTTATTGTGTTAGTTTTACAGTGTGTGGGCCAACGCTGGCCTGGTGACACTCAGCCAGCTCACAGTTTCAGCACATGGGCCGGTATTGGGCCAGGGGTTGAGCCAGCTCCCAGCACTCACCTGTACTGGCTCACTGAGTGTGGGCCAGAACTGGACCAGTATAATCAATAAGAGTTCTGTATAGGCCAGAACTGGGCCAAACTTGTCACTGACATGGGCGACGCCTCGCCTGAAAAACAGATGAGAGCAGACGAACGCAGCAGGGGGAATGGCTAAAGCCGGCATTTAAGTCAGACAGGGTTCCCTACATGCCGCTTGTGGGTAACAATGGCTGAAGATATCGCGTTCATACTAGCGTACACGTCTAGTGCCTGTTAGCAACTGAAACATCCTCACATGCTTGTGGATATCATATACTGTATTGTATATGAAGACATGACTGTAATAATAAGTAAAGGTTATCAGCTTTGGGGCAGCAGTAGCTCAGGTGGTAGAGAGGGTTGCCTCATGATCAGAGGGTCAAGGGTTCGATTCCAGCTCCCGCCAGGGGTATCCTGCTGTTGTGACCTTGGGCAAGGCACTTCACCCAACTTGCCTGTGTTGGTGGTGGTCAGAGGGGCCGACGGCGCCAAATGTCAGCCTCGCCTCTGTCAGACCTCCCCAGGGCGGCTGTGGCTACATGTAGCTTACCATCACTGGCAGTGTGTGAATGTGAGAGTGTGTGAAAGCGTCTTTGGGTGTCTAGAAAAGCGCTATCCAAGTTCAATGCATTGCATTAGCTGTAGTTTTAGTGTGCTCACAGGAAACGTGACAAACACAAACCACATTTCTCTTTAAAGAGTAAGTCACCCCCAAATCTACTATTTTTCTGATAAACTATAAATGTGTGTCTAATCATGCTGCAGACACAAGTAGTCAATATTTTTGCACTTTAGTGCATTTTAGTGAAAATTTTAATTATCTGCTTAAAACTGGCAGTGTTGTGCCGTTGTCAGGAAAAAACTCTGCATTTGAATTTAAATCTGCCATCGCTATTGGCTAAGAGGTACCCTAGAACGTTAGCTGGTACCATATGATGTCACAATGTCATTGTGAGCCTGTCTGTGTGCGTGTGTATTTGTTAGCAGCCCCCCCCCCCCCCCGGTCTGCTAGGCAACAACATTTGTTGCATTTTTCAAACAGGAAGTGAGAGCAGAGTAATAAGGGAAGGCTTACTCATCATAGCATACCTCTTAGCCAATAGCGGTGGCAGATTTAAATTAGAACACAGTGCAGAGTTTTTTCCTGACAACGGCACAACACTGCCAGTTTTAGGCAGAATATTTAAGTTTTAACTAAGATGCACTGGAGTGCCAAATTGTTGATTACACGTGTCTGCAGCACGATTAGACACTCGTTTATTTAGTTTATCAGCAAAAAAAAGTTTATTTGGGGGTGACTTGCTCTTTAAAGCCTATATAGTTGTCATCATCAATGTAACACGATTTACAGAATACATGTGACCAACTAACTTTTCATGTTCTACTACCGGATGTTTGGATCAGAATGGGAACCAATCAGATCTTAGATCAGGTGAGACCCAGGTGTTTCCAATCAGGCCCTTGGTTTAGCAGCAGTGGAGAGCAACTGGAGCGCCTTGCTCCGAAATCTGTGGCCGCTTTGATCTCACGAGGTTATAGTTGCCTGCGTAGGCATGACGTCAGAGCGAGTCTGCGTCAAGTCAGACACAAATCTAACCGGCATGCACTGGGCGCCGATCCCCGCTGATCTAATCTGCGCAGAACTGGCTCATCTGGAACATGGCCACTGTTCTGTGGGTGGGCCAGGGCCCAGGGCCCTGCCACCAGTGGGCCAGTATCTAGGCATGGCTGTGGACCCCAGGTGGACATCAGGTGATGGGCTGGTTCAGGCTGGTTTTAGAACAGGGTGATTAGTGGTGGATTGTAGCTTTTTGAAAACCTTTGGTTGACTTTCTTTGTACATAGTGTTAATGTGTATTAATGCTCACACAGTAAATATAACACCATAGTGACTGGGCGGGTTTGTCTGCCAATGAGCGCGCGCTCTCCCCCGTGGAGTACACGCAGAAGAAGAAGTTGGGCTTTAGAGGGGACGTCCACCACGTCATAAAGCAGTTAACACAACATAGTCGGGTTTGTTCAAAGTAGACAAACCTGGGTCTGCTAGCGTTACACCAGTGGTGATCCAAACCCGGTTCGGTCGTAGGTTCTGGTACTTACCGGTGTCGATGGCCCAGCAGCGGAAAGCCGTGAAGCAGAGCAAAAGGAGGATGAGTTTGTCCGGTTCCATCATCCTGAGCCGTGTGCTGCCGCAGGACCGCTCCGAGAGCCGCTGGACTCGTTTGTGTCTGAACTTCAGCTCCCCATCACCTCCCCCTGGCTCGCTGGGGTCACGTGTCTGGTGTTGAGCCGAAATGCGCGTCCCCTGTGCGAACAACCGCAGATAGCGGAAGTAAACGATGAGACTGAGGCAAGACAAGCGTTTGTAATCCGTGTTCCTGCTGGAAACGTGTTGTTTTAGACTAGAACATGAAGAACATTTCTTTAATTTATCTGCCAGAAACCATCGGTTTGTGAGTGAGGAAGCACGCACATGATGACTGGTGATTGGAGGACGCACATGAGAGCACGCGCCTTCCCACAGCGGAGATGCACATTGCGGCACAACACCTGCTATCTCCATGACAACAGCCGGAGGGCAGGGAAGGAGAATGTGGATCAAGCCGACACCAGAAATCCACGCAAATAAGTGAAGTGGCTCGTGCTGCTAATATTCAACTATGTATAGGTCATCTAGGGGAAACTGTCACTAACCTCAGGATGTGTTGACGGGTGTGGGCGACCTCAGGCTGCTGTATGCCCCTTCAGCTGGAAGCTAATCAAACACACGTGTAAACATGGATATTAATCCTTCAGTGAGGTCACACAGTGATGTAGAAATGACAGGATAGCAGGCATTAAACACACCTGAGTCACAGGTGTTCAGTAACAGGACTTCAGCTGTAATATGCTGCATTTACTGTAAGTCCTTACAAGGTTGTACTGTTTATTAACAGGGTTAGTTTTTATTTATAACAACCCATCTTCTGCTCCGACACACTTTTAATCACAAATGAACAATTTTAAGTGCAGTAATTAAACCAAAAAGAAAATTTAGGACCCAATTACATTAAATCCCGGTCTCATTCCTGTCAAATCTGTTTTCATTTACACCCAGACAAAACTTTGTTTTAGAAGTTATGAAGGGATGTTTCTTGTTTCAAGATTTCTTGAAAAAATTATTTCCACAAAATTAAACACCACAGCAAACACTGATCATATAACAAGTCCTTCAAAGCAAACAATTGAATGCAAATTGCTTAACTGTGCTGTTAAAAAAGGTACAAGTTTCTAAATATTTTTCAAAAAAATGTATAAAATTGACATTCTCAAAGAAAGTCCCCACCCACATCTGCACCAAAAATCTTGGGCAGGTGAAAGCCAAAAAAAGAACTCACATACTGCAAGGTTCCAATATGCAGTCAATGTGTTTGCTTCAGGAAGGCAGTTGTACCTTTTCAAGCAAGAAAGCTGTCACACAAGTTTACAGGCACCATCTTAAATGTCATGTGATGTAGGTCACGTGATGGGCCGTGCACTGCGAACAAACTGTGTAAACAAGCAAGACATAATATAATCCTATGCAAGACAAAAGTTATTATAAAGTGCTGAAAAACTTTATAAAGCTGGAAAAATAGTGGCGGTGAAGAGCAACTTGAGTTGAACACATCTGCAAAATCACACCAACAGAACAAATGGAAAACCATAACAGACATTGCCAGGCTTGCTTTTTACTGTGAATTATAAAACCTTTGCACAGCAATTGGAACAGAACCATTCATTTCAAAAACAAAAGTTCCCAGAAAGAAAATGGTCTTTCTTACGTTTTTGGGATACTGAACTTGGAAGATGTGGTAAAGAGAAAAAGTAACAGCCAGGGCAAGAGAGATGTCCACACTGCCATTATCAAGGAGTATCTCTATTATCCATCTTCACTGTGATGGCCTCACTCTGCAGTGGGTCTTCGTCCCTGCAGTTTGTCAGGACAACAGTTGGTGTTGGAAACACTGGATCCTGTAAAATGTAATCATAGAAAAGCCCTTAAGACTCCTTTGTCAGATAAAATGACCAATTAGGCAAAGTTGAAAATATTTTACCTGGCAGCAGCCAGATCTCTATGTGTAGCCCTGCCCCGTGTTGAGTCTACACAGAGATCTGGAATCGCTGCAGCAGAATCTAAAGAGGGAGGGCTCTCTGGTAGAATATTTTTGAATTGATTGGAGGACGCACAAGGCTGTGCCAGCTGGCACTAGTGGGCTGCTGCCAGTATAGGGCATCCATGGTGAAATGTGAAATCCATGGTGTAGCGTTGCTAGCGAAGGTTCATAGTCAAGGACGGTCAGTGAATGCATCAGGCAGAAGTAAATGAGGAGGATGAGAGCATTGGGTGTGTCCGAATCCAGAGGAAGGATGCTTGTAAGAGCGCATTTTGAGGTCGATGACGTCACAGCGCAGCGACGAGTACTGTCCGAATTCCAAGAATACTCATTTTCGCGTCCTCAAATGCGTCCTCGCTCCACCCACATTTCGAGGATGGGTCTGGTGGATCCTCACAGGAGCAAGGGTATCCCAGCATGCTCTGCCGCTGGACTCGACACTCACAACAATGGCAGATGGAGCGGGAGAGCAGTACAGCTTAAAATGTAAGTTTAAAAAAAAAGCGGTAAAAAAAATGAAAATACGTGTTTGGACATTTTTGGTTTGTTTTTTATCTAAGATCTAATACCGCAAATTTTTTTTCCCATGTAATTTAAGGCTAAAACATGCCCCACCGAAAACTAGCTTGAATGTGTATAGGAAAAACCCACCGTAAACTAGCTTGATCCCAGCATGCTTTGTTAAAAAACAACAGCGGTAGAAAACTAAGCTGAAAGCGGTTCTGTTTATAGACATTTTTCGTTTGTATAAAGTACATATTAAGCAGAAATCAGCGAGAACGAGCTTTTATGGTGGTCCCGTCATAATTCCCGTTTGTGTGTGTGTGTGTTTATTTAGCGAATAAAGCTTCTCATCATTTGTTTTAAGGTTAACACCCCACCGTAAACTTGCTTGAATGTTTAAAGGCAGGGTACGTACGTTTTAAATGTGAAATAACTTTGAAAATGTTTAATTTTGACCATCTGACCCAGTTTTATTTAAAAAAGTAAATAATCTTTAATATTTAAATTTTCTCCTTAAGTCCCTCCCCTGCCCTGTAGAGCTCAGCCAATATTTCTGCAAGCCTAACGCGTTGACCAATAGCACTGCATTACCACCAGGGGCAGCTGTCAATCATCGAGAACAAGCATTATGGGCTTGACACATGGGAGGCGACAAACGACCGCGATCAGCTAAATTTGTCACCGTCGCTTTTATTACCTGATACACGGGAGGCGATCCGCGGCAGCGGCAAAGCCGTCTACGCGTTCTGTTCCATGGCGAAATCGAAACTTCCGTTGTTTTGCTTGGCTGTGTCAGGTTGGAGGGAATTAAGTAGGGATGAGCCGGATACTCGTTTCAGACGAGTATCCGGTACGGATGAAGCATTTTTGACAATACGAGCATGAGACGAGTAAACCTCGTAAATATCTGTAATCGTGCTGAAGGAAAATCCTCATTGGGTAACTGACTGTCTTCACGCTCTGTGATTGGCCAGTCACATAGAGCGCCCGCCCCTCCCTACACACAAAACTCTCTAGCCGGCCAGGAGCGCAGTCCGTCCGGCTCATCCACGCTGACACACACAGACAGTAATGCATCTCGCTGTGATTGCTTCACTGTTGCTCACGTTTCTTCAGTTTTCCCTAGGTTTTCTTCAGCTCGCCTCTTTTTCGGTTGAATATTTAAAGTTGATTTTTTCGTAACTTACTGTACATGGTGCATTTGACAAGACAGAGCTGACGTGCTGCATTAACTCACTACCTCCGCTCCGGTCGGGTTTTTTATTTTTTTTAACTCCATCTCTCTCCCTCTCACCCTCTCTATCTCTCTCTCTCACACACACACCGTAATCAACATTGTTTTGTTTAACTTTGTGTGGGGCAAAATGCCAAGAACTTTAATAAAAAAAAATCAGTTTAATCAAATTAAAATAAAAATATATATATAAAGTTGTCTGGTTCTAGCATTTCATATTTCCTAGTTCCTACTGCATGAGTTCAGATGTATTAATCAATGCACTTAAATATTAATGTTCTGATTTCACTGAACAACTGGTTCTGTAATAGTTCCTTTACTATTGTGATCAAACATATTTAATCTCAGTTCTGAGGCTGCTCTGTAAATAGTTTTCAAATAAACAACACACATAGCAACTTCTGATTAATCCATATCAATTTCAGACTTAAAATAATGTATTAATGTAAACCACACCCGCTTCTGGCTAAACCCCGCCCACTTCCGGGTTATGCCACGCCCATTCCGAGTACAGATACAGATACAGATAATTTAGTTGGTTGAACAGATACAGATACAGATAGTGGTGTACTCGCTCATCCCTAGAATTAAGGTTATTTAAGCGGTTCAGAGTTAAAACAGTGGTAGATATGATGTTTCACAAGGTGCTGCTAGAGTTATGTGAAATCTTACTTCTGATTTTACTATAAAACATAATAACTATCAACTTCTCCATGTTTGCTCGGAGATGTACGGAGCATCCTGTCCGCTCATTGGTCAGTGAATGAAACCTCCGTTGATTGGTCCTCGTCCGAGCGACAGTGATGAAAAGTTGAAAATGTTTCAACTTTATGGGATTGCGTCGCTGGGTTGCATGTGCACGATACGTGCACCAGCGCAAAATTTCACACGCACGTTTTTCGCGTTTCGCTTGGTAGGAGGGAGACCTGGGATTATCGCTTTGTCGCGCATGTCTCATTGAAAATGAATGGAGGAGAGGCGATGTCGCCTCCCGTGTGTCGAGCCCATTAGCCTCACCCCTGCTTTCCACAGGAGCCGTCAGCAGCACGTTACTGCAGCAGCACGTCATAGCTGCTGATAGGAACCGCTGTGGTCAACAGAACCTTTTCCACTGGAGCCGTCAGCAGCGCGAGTCGGCCACGTCTCAGGAGCAGCATGTCGCGGCCTTTACGTGCCGGTTCTATTTTCTACGCGCGACGCCTCTGAAACGGGTCAAGTTCAACATTTTTGGGGAAGGAAAGACAGGAAATCAGACGCGGAAATGGAGAGAAGCTCCCGAGATTTTCAGAATAAAGAAACATACTGCCTTCCGGTTGCTGTACTTTTAAGTTACTAAATTTGCGGCCCGTGAGAAGTTATCACCTAGCTAGCGGTCTCCTTTTTTTTTCAGGTCCGTATTGGCGATTATAAAACGGACAGAACATAAAACACAAACCATGTTGTAGTTTTCTCCTGCTTGTTGTTGTGTTTACTGACGAAGTCACTCGTGTGACTTCGTGCTCAGTCGGTGACAGCTGCTCCCCTGCTGCTTCGCGTCTCGTGGGAAGGGCCAAGCAGCAGTTTACGCGAGCAAGACGTGCTGCTGCAGTAACGTGCTGCTGACGGCTCCCGTGGAAAGCAGGGGTCACTCGGCTTTTAGAGGACAGCTCTGGAGCGACAAAACCCAGAATTACCGAGTCCTCGACAGCCTTCCACATCCCAAAAAACATTTAAAAAGTTTATAAGCCCTTCTTCAAAAGTGGCTGTAAGACGTTTATGGTCGAGTCGAATTTACATTGGAGATTGTTTTACACCATGGAGAGATTTTCGTGATCTACGCGGCATGAAAACGGATGAAGACTTGGCAAAGTATCGTTTGGACAGGTAATATATTTATTGTTTTTTGGATAAATTTACTTAAAATCTTTCTTTCACTGAAATAAGTAATAGAACAAACAAGCTTTATGCTTAGTGTCCTATTGGCTAATGTAGAATTAGCTTGAATGCTAATTACTGTCTGGTTTTGTGGTTTTACCTATGTGACTACTCCATATTAAAATAAAAGGAATGATAATCAGCTCGTGCAGAAATCTGTGAAGGCTGGGGAGAAACATTAGCTGTTGGAAAAAGACGTATCTGACCACAAACATATCCAAAACACGGTCACACTGGCTGTCAGTTAGCCTGATATCACACTATTTAGCCTATTGCAGTCATAGCAATAATCAAGTGCCAAATTCAAGTATTTTATTAGGTTTGCCTGTTTTGAAAAAGCAAATCATATTAAAATGAGTGATGAGCAGCTCATGTTGAACTCAGTTGGCTGAGGAGATACTTTACCAATTACAATTAGATTTGTTTTAGCAGGAAAATGTAAAAATTTAATGTGATTTGCATGCTCTACATGCTACAGTCAATTATTTAGTAGTTTCTCTGACCTTCATTTCATTATATCTTACAATAACATAGATGTGTAAACTAAGAGATGGCTATATAACGTAATATTGTCCGCAAGGCAGCGTGCCAATAGTCAGACACACCTGGATTAATCAGTTTGTCCAATGATGTAAGACAGGAAATAAAAGAGCTGTGCTTAATTCAGGAAATAGTGAAGTTGTGCACAAAGCTCAGAAAGCACAAGTTTGTTTAAAAAAAAATAGCACAGCCCCACCAAAAATATTTTTCACCAGCCGCCACTGCGAAGAAGCAATGCTCTGGTTTTGACTCGGCTTTTCCTGCCCGTGCACATTAGGAGGTGTGGCTTTCGGCTCTTTCAGGAAGGGCGGGGGAGTGAGCAACAGCTGTTCAAATTTAAAAATCTCCTCCTCTTCACCCTGCCGGTGTCATCTTACGGACCCTGCCTTTAATACGAAAAAACCCACCGTAAAAGAGCTTGCATCTTATTTAATCATGTAATGAACGCCAAAAATAACGAAAACTAAGTTTGATTTTTATTTAAGTAAATTTTTAAGAAACCACATCACTGATTTAATGTTTTTAATTTCATTTTAGGCGGAAAAAACACTCACCGTGAACTAGCTTGACTGTCTTTCATCGCTAATATATATATTTTTGTGCTAGGGACATCAGAACAAACCACCACCCTCATCAAATTGAGAGGGCAAAACGAGGCCCTCTTCACTGGTGCTAAAAGTTCTGCCACGGTGGCATGGAGGTACAAGAGTAAATCCATTACACATTATATGAGCATATTATTTCCATCTATGTTCTGCTGTGAAAAGTACAGTTTATCATTATTTTATTAATGCAATTGACATGTTTTCTTGCTTCTATTGTTCTCTTTATCATCTATTTAGGATGATCCTGGAGAAGATGGGCCTGCAGGGGAAGATCACCCCTTTGCAGGCCAAAGAAAATGGGACAATCTAAAAACTAAGTACAAAGTATGTACACGTGCGGTACAGAACACAATTTTCATCTCCCATGTTGATAAATTAAAATATTGTTTATTGCATGTTTTATCAACTATGATTTATAATCTGACTTTGTTCCTCTATTCCTCTCTATTCTCATCCAGAACCAGTACCTTTAAGGAGCATCTGTCATTTCATTATGCCCACAGTGTTCTCTGTTGTTAAATGGCACTAAAGCCTTGTAATTCTAATTCCCTTTGTCTTTAGGACTGCAAGTATCCAGGGTCAGGAGTGGGAGTCAGCGGAAAGCCCACTGCTGAAACCTGGCCCTGGTTTGGTTTCATGGAAGAGGTGTTGGGACAGAGGCCTTCCCCTAGTCCTCCGGTTCTGATTGCCTCCATCCCTGAGGACACACCAGGGCCAAGTGCAGCAGTGGGTGAGACAGAGGAGAGGGAGAGTGGTGAGAGGCAGCCGACAACGTCCGGGAGAAAAAGAAAGAGCAGCAGGGATGAGGAACTCCTTGACAAGGATGAGCTGGATACTCGCTTCAGACAAGTAACCGGTGCGGATAAAGCATTTTTGATGAATACGAGCATGAAACAAGTAAACCTCGTAAATATCGTGCTGAAGGAAAATCCTCATTGGGTAACTGACTGTCTTCACACTCTGTGATTGGCCAGTCAAATAGAGCGCCCGCTAGGGATGTGACAAAATATCGTTTGGCGAAAACTCGCGATACAAAACGTAACGAAATGCATCGAGGTAAAAAAAATGGACCACGAAATTAGACTAGGCGGCACTGCTGCATGATTTGTGTAGTAGTAGGGCAGGCATACAGTCTATGGTGACAGGCTGATAGCACCATCTCTGCTGACAAAGCAGGGTAAAACTAAAAATAAATAAATAAAAACATCCAAGGAACGGTGCAGTGCGTCGTGACGTCAAGTCACAGCGCATGTTGTAACAACAACACTGCAGGCTACAGCGAGCGAACATATATTAGCATTAGCACCAAGTTGGTGCCACCAACTGCCTTGCCCCGAAAGAGCAGAACAATGGAGTCAAATGAGGTCGAAATTGAGGATGCTCCTCCTGGATACAGGTCATCTGTCTGGCAGTATTTTGGCTTTCCGGTTAAAAAAGACAATGACGGCAATAGAGTTACGGAAAAGACCAAGACTGTGTGTAAGCTATGCTATGCTGTCATTCCGTACACCACCTCCAACACAACAAACATGAACCACCACCTTCAACGTTACCATAAAAATGTGAAGACGGCCTTGGCGAAAACGAGCCTACCGAAAGGACAGCTGACCATGAAACAAGCACTGACACCAACTCTACCTCCGTCAAGTCCACGTGCAAAACAGATAACCCGGCTCATTGGTGAGTTCATAGCGGACTACATGGCTCCATTTTACATAGAAGAGAACAGAAAATTCATCCAAATGTTCAAGGTGCTGGAGCCCAAGTTTAAGATGCCATGCCGGGGTCATTTTTCAGAGAAGGTAATCCCGGAAATTTACAATGAAACGAAACAAAGCGTGAAAGAGTGTCTAAAAAATGCCGACCGCGTCGCTCTGACCACCGACAGCTGGACCTCGCGTGCAACACAGAGTTATGTCACCATTACGGCACAAGTCATCATTGAAAAATGGGAGAGTAAAAGCTTTGTGGTGCAAACTCGTGAGCTAAGTGAAAGTCATACTGGTGTTAACATAGCTCAAGTGCTGAGAAATCCACTGAGTGAGTGGGAGCTAACAAGGCCACACACAACCATTGCTTGTGTCACAGACAACGCGAACAACATGGACATTGCTGTGAGAGAGAGCGGTCTCCACCCTCACATCAAGTGCTTGGCGCATGTTGTGAATCTGGCCAGTAAGAGAGGCTTGGCTGTATCCCGCGTTGCGCGCCTTCTTGGTCGTGTGCGAAGAATAACTACATTTTTTCACAAGAGCACCACGGCCACCGCAGTCCTGACCAACAAGCAAACCCAGTTAGAACTGCCTCGGCATAAACTCATCACCGATGTCCAGACCAGGTGGAACAGCACGTAGGAAATGCTGGCGCGCTACCTGGAGCAGCAAGCAGCTGTCTCAGCAGCGTTGAGCTGCCCAGAAATCCGAAGGAATGCGAGAGAAATCGACACTCTGGATCACACTGATGTATCAGATGTAGAAGACATAGTGAAACTGCTTAAGCCACTGAAGACGGCCACAACTGTTGTCTGTGATGAAAAAGAGCCCACTGTTTCACTGATAATGCCACTGAAGTACATGATCGAGCAAAGCATGTCACCAAACGGAAATGACACACAGACCATCGCCAACATGAAATCTTACTCGACATCTCGGACCGATGCACCGGGGACTGTAATGACGTGCTGCAGGAGTGCACAGCGCTTGACCCACGATTCAGAAGCCTGTCCCATCTGAATGATGAACAACGTGAGTCCATCTATGCCCGAATATGTGAAAAAGCTTCAGCACTTCATGAGCAGCGCAACCAGGTAGGCTAACTTTTATTGGGGGAAAAAAGAGGTTTCCTGCTGCATGTGTGTAACTGCATGTATGTGCAGGCCAGAGTCTGAAAACTTATTTCTCATGTTTTTTTATTAGTCCATCAGAGAGAGAGAGAATGAGAGTGAAGGACAGAAATGTTTAACTAGTTTTTCTATTTTATTTATTTTCAGACCAGTTACACTGATGAAAGAACCACTAGGGCCAGTGCTTCAACATCAGAGGCAGCAGCAGAGCAGGCCAGGGTCATGGTTGAGGCAGCACAGGGAGCAGAGCAGAGCCAGGAAGAGCCAGTAGAAGGAGAAAGGCAGATGCAGGATGCAACACAGCCTCCCCCACCAAAGAAGACAGTGTTGGAAGACCTCCTTGGGAGCTCCTACACTACTGTTGAGACAGTGCAGACCAGCAGAGGGATTGAAATGGA
The DNA here is from genome assembly GCF_043380555.1 of Nothobranchius furzeri. Taxonomy (NCBI): domain Eukaryota; kingdom Metazoa; phylum Chordata; class Actinopteri; order Cyprinodontiformes; family Nothobranchiidae; genus Nothobranchius; species Nothobranchius furzeri. The sequence continues at coordinate 31,471,137 of NC_091750.1, read as the reverse complement.
GATACTCTCCTACAGGAGTGGGATTCCCATCCCACTCAACAGAAGTCCACTTGAGTGGAAAGTTAATGCTTATGCTTACCCCATACTTGCCCCCCTTGCCAAAGCCTACCTTGGCATTCCTGCTACATCAGTGCCCAGTGAGCGTGTCTTGTCCACAGCAGGAGACATTGTGTCTGCTCAAAGATCACTGATTACACCAGAACATGTTGATATGTTAGATTTTTTGAAGAAGAACCAGTCCTGAGATAAGATAATAAAGGCCCATAGCAGCACTAAGGGTGTTCCTGTTTGTGTTAGGCCTGTTAGGCCTTGTGTTTCCCTGTGTGCCACTGGGAAAAATAAACAAGTAGTTATTATACAGTAATATTTTTTCCTTTTTTTTTCTTATCTGATATCGTATCGTGACGTATCGTTTCGTGACTCAGACATACGTATCAAGGTGCATCGTATCGTGAGTTTAATAGATCGTCCCATTCCTAGCGCCCGCCCCTCCCTACACACAAAACTCTCTAGCCGGCCGGGAGCTCAGTCCGTCCGGCTCATCCACGCACACACACACACACACACACACACACACACACACACACACACACACAGACAGTAACGGATCTCGCTGTGCTTGCTTCACTGTTGCTCACGTTTCTTCAGTTTTCCCTAGGTTTTCTTCAGCTCGCCTCTTTTTCGGTTGAATATTTAAAGTTAATGTTTTCGTAACTTACGTGGTGCTTTTGACAAGACAGAGCTGACGTGCTGCATCAGTCACTCACTACCTCGTTCCGGTCGGATTTTTTATTTTTTTTAACTCCATCTGTCTCCCTCTCACCCTCTCTATCTCTCTCAGACACACACACACCTTAATCAACATTGTTTTGTTTAACTTTGTGTGGGGCAAAATGCCAAGAATGTTAAGAAAAAATCAGTTTAATCAAATTAAAATAAAAAAAAACAAAGTTGTGTCTGGTTCTAGCATTTCACATTTCCTAGTTCCTAAACATGACACGGAGATGACTTGTTAATGCCACAATGTCACACCTCTGCCCTCTACAATTAAAAGGGCCCTGTAAGCATTGTTACACAAAGCCAGGATTTATTCAGATTAGGCATAAGATCTTTAAACAATAAAAAGCTTCTTCAAAGCACTAAAAGTAAGTCTAAATGTGACAACCTCTCTTCAAAAAATGAATCAGTTCTCCAAAGAACCTTAAACAGCAAGAAAAGGTTCTTCAACTGAAAAGGGTTCTCCAGGGCACTCAGTGCTTCAGAGAACTTATAAAGAACCACTTTTATTTAGAGTGAACCTACACACATCTTTTCATTTTTTTATTATCAAAATTATTGACATGGGAAAAATTATCATAAGAGTTAGATATTTTGAGAACGATTCATTTTCGATTTATTGGCCAGCCCTACTTGCAATATAAAAGTATTTTGGAGTTATGGTATTCTGTTCTTGCACACAAAAGTGCTCATATATCTTTTTTTCATGAAGGCTCGTGTTGATACTTTAGATGATGCCATGAGGGGGATGCAGCTTGGCCTCATGATAGGCTGTGAAGGTGGTGCACAAGGTGTAGGCAGTTGTGGTGAGGTAGACCATTGTCCTGCACAACATTAAAGATGTGACACACAGCTTTGCAGTGGTGGGTCAGTCAGGGCCAGCAAAGCCTTCTCTGCTGGTCTAAACGTACTCAAAAGCATAAATGTCTTTTTTTTTCCTTTGGTAAATATTTTTAAATAAAAAAATGTTTACTGGTCTATTTTCTCTATATCCTATTTTACCCACTTGGCCGCACTGCTTCCAGTGTTAAAATACCAAGGTTGGGTGTTATCCAATCAGATTTAAGCTAGCTTGTGTTTCCAGGCAGATTAAGTCTGCCCTAGCCCTTCAGAATCAATCGAGAAGCCCGCTGTCCGCTGTAAGTGAACAGAGACGATCCAGTTGCGATAGCCAATCAGCTCACGAGTCAGCGTGGCCCGGGCCAGCTAGCTGGCCTCACGCAAAAGTTGACATGAACGCATCCTGTGATTGGATAAGCAGTAGTTAGAACTTTTCTAGCGGCATGAAGCAAAATATCAAAACTAAACACAGAGATTTGTACCTATAGGCAGCTTTCGGTGTGTTTTTGAACACATGATGGCTGAAAGAGGAGAAGAGACAGACTTGGTTGCAGATGAACTTGCCACACCATTTTCCAGACGGACCTTTCAGGAAAAAATGGATCTTGTGAGAACAGGTCGTCCGACTCCAACGCTAGCTGGCTTGTCCCAGCAGGGGAAAGGATTTGTTCGTCATTTTCAGGCTAGCAACTATGAACGGTACCCACGGCTAACAGCTTCAGAGAACCGCTGCAGGTTATTCTGCTGGGAATGCCCGTTGCTCGCATCAGATGGATTTGGTAGCATTAAAGCGCGTTAAAACGTACGCCAGAAACACGACCGGGCAGACACGACTTTCAGCCTCCATGTCCATAGAAAAGGATCCACTCATGGACCTGAAGCGCACAGGTAAACTGTACAGAGCCACTGAGGTTTTCCTCAGGAAAGACAGAAGGATGGATTTTATTTTCTAATGAGCAGGAGAGAAGGAGATCCATGCTGGACAATTATGATGGTGAGTAGAAACATTTCATTAGTATTTTTTAATGTTTTGCCATTTTATTTTGTTAATAATCAATAAATGGTAACGAAATAAAATGTCTAACTGAAATTATTCTGTGTTCTGTTTCTATGCAATTTATATTGTGTTTGACGTGGTGTAAGCTGCTGCGTCAACATTGTTTTGCGGTTCAATTTTCTCCAAAACAATTGCAAATAATGTGTTTGCTTTACTTATTTATTTTATTGTCTCATCTCTTAAACCCGTCTTTCATTTTTGAGATTCGACAGTATCTGTGGTCTTAGTTTCCTACTCTCAATTGGGAATGCGAGTTTGATTTTAAAGGCTCCGGAAATTACTTGTCTTGACCAGCCATTGGTGTGTGTGTGTGTGTGTGTGTGTGTGGTTTCTTCAGCTGTGATGTCCTATTGATGGTATTTTAAGGTGTATTAAATTAGATTGGACTGAACAGGAAATCACTGAAGGCCCAGGGGTGGAACGCACCGCCTGCCACTGCAGCTTTGCCATGCTTATGGGCGTCATCTGTGTATGTAAACATGTTTATTTCGACTGTGAAAATGGTATTTTTAACATGGGAGCCAATGAGGATCTGCTCACTTCTGCTGCCAGCCCCTAGTGGATGAATGTGAAACTGCAATTTTAGCCACTCCTTGTTGGCTTCATATTTGCTGCAGAATAGTGGGGGTCTAACTCGAAATAATATGGAATAATTATGAAGGCTGAGCTTGACTCATATCGTAGAATTAATACAGCCTGGAAACGTGAATTAGATGTGGAAGCCCATGCTGTAGTTCTTTTTTTAAACACAGAGCAGTTTTGTTTACCTGTTTTCAAAACTGCTCTGTGTTTTAAAAAAGAACTACAGCATGGAATTAGATACGACAAAGCAAGAACACACCTAAGATGTGGAATCCATGTAGCATTCGTTCTATTTTCAATTTAAAAGAAAAAATCAAAAAAGAAAAATTGATTTATTATTTTTTTAAATAAATTTAAAAATAACAAAAACTTTGTGCTTTTCGTATATTACATTTTAGTCTGAGATCAAATATAAGAAATGGAAAAACGGTCGCAGAACCGAATTTGATTTTAATACAATGGAATAGAGCTCCGGACCCCACGTGACTCTCAGTTAGTAGACGCCATTTTGGCTGGTAAAAAAAGGTAAACAAACACATGAACGTGAACGGGATCAGCTTGGATTTTACTTCGTCGGAGTTTACTTCACTCTTTAAAACCGAAGAAATCGTTTTATATAGTCAGAAATTAAATAGACTAAACATCGCCGACCCTTACCGTGCCCCTGGGATACTTTTTAAAAACACCAGAAGCTGTCGGAGCGAACTTCTTACCAGACCTGGCCGGGGAACCCCTTGGGATTTCCCCGGAGGAGCTGGCCCTAGTGGCTGGGGGAGGGAAGTCTGGGCCTCTCGACGCTACTGCCCCCGCAACCCGACTCCGGATAAGCGGATGAAAATGGATGGATGGATGGATGGACAAATAACAGATTTACATGTAAGTAGTTTAAATAGAGTGCTGTGCTGTTTGAATGTATAAACTGAACACCAAGAAAAATCACTAGTCTGATTTTTTTCCGTGAATAAAATAAAAATGTCAGGCAGGAGCGTCTCAGGATCTGTCTGAGATCTGTCTCGGTGAGACGGATAATAGCAATCCAAAGTGCTTTTTATGTGTGATCTGACAATTGATCAACCATTGCTTAAAAGTGAAATACAGCTTAGCCGGTTAATTGCTGTCATCATAAAACACGTAAACGGCAGCACGCAGAACTCACGAGGCAACGTTTTACGTGATGTTTACTTGTTGCTGTGATTAATAAGACAGAAAAAGCCCCGCCAAAATAAGTTTAGGAAGCCCACTAAGAATCGTAATAAAAGCGTTTAAAATAAATACCACACACAGTTGAGGAAACGTTGGTTTAAGTACCTGATGTGAAGTGGTCGCTGCATAAGTGAAAACCTTTACTCTCGGGATCCCACAGCTTCATTTTAGCCCGGTCACTAGCGCGTTTTATTACAACGATCCAACGTTTGTGACGCTCCGGATCTTGGGGAATCCTGTAGATGGCTCATCCCTTGACTTGTCCCTGTCTGTTCTGGCATCCTGGGGCACAACAGGAATCGACCATATTTCCCGTGTGAGATTTATGACTACAAATAGTCCAGCTGCGGGCTTCTGCCTGCCAAAATGGTGCCGTTTCGATTTGAACTGTTGCATGCTGGGAGAAGTGACGTCAACTCCTGGAGCTCTATAGAATAGAATGGAATAGAATAGCCTTTTATTGTCATTGTACAAAGTACAACGAAATTGGAGTGCCACTCCCATTGGTGCAAAATCCCCCCCCCCCCAAAAAAGAAGAATATAAACATAAAAATATATAAAAACACAGTCAAAGGGTGTACAAAAGCAGCCGAATAAATATAGTAACAGCATATGGTGTATCATTTGTTATTGCACAAGATCAGTGTATATGTACACAGTTCCTCTCCAGTTGTTTTTGTATTTATGTACAATGGTGATTGCCCTGGCAAAGAAACTATCCCTGAATCCCGTGTCCGGCCCAGCCCGAGGGGGTGGAGCCCCAGCCCGACCCGGTCCGAGAAGGTTTTCAGGATTCTCTGGTCCGACCCGAGCCCGACTTTTTTTTAACCTTTCATAATGTTTTAGCGTGAGAGAATGCTCAGCGCTCTAATTATCTGTGGGAAACGTTCTGCAGTAAAAAAGAAAAGAAAGAAAAGACAGAAAAACAGAATCAATGCAGCTTTTTTCCCCAACAGAGCGTATTTTTCGAGCGGCAGATGAAATTTACAAACACTATATGAATTGGATGTGTAGCTGCCAGCTGAGCAGCTGATGGCAATGACCCTTAATTGGCTCACAGAATTAATATAAGCCACACCCTTCCAGAGAAAACTGCTTGGGTTAAGTTGTTTGTAGAGAATTTAACACTGTTTGAAGTATTGAAATGATGTCTTTAGCCTACATTCACCTCAGCTGCACATTGCCGACTGCATCCCCACGTAAGTTTTGCTGTATTGACGCTTTTGTTTGGGTTTGACACTCTGTAGTCATTGTTTGTTTTTCTTGTCCATCACCGAGTCAAATCTACAGATAAAGCAGCTTTAAGGAATTATTGTTTTGTTTAGCACCCTTGGCCAGCGGAGCAAGGTAAATGTGAGAATATAATCGATTTCTGTTATGACATTGAAGTTGTGTTCACCTTTTATTTATGCTTCGTGTATCACTACACAGTTTTCATGGTGCAACTCATGGAGTGAAGTCCAAGGCATTGGACCAGAGAAACTAATAAAAGTTTATGCACCCGTCGAGGCTCTCCGTTCTTTTCTTCATGGTGCCAGGGGCAGCTACAGGATGCGTTTGTAAATTTAATCTGCTCTGAAAATGCGCTCTTGTGCAATTAGAAAAAAAAGCAGCATTCAAATTTTCTAACTGCAGAGCGCATTTTCAGAGCGGCACATTAAATAAAGGCCCCCAATTAATATAGCGTTTTTAAATTTAATCTGCCGCTCTGAAAATGCGCTCTCCAGTTAGAAACAACCAGCAATGAATGCTGTATTTTTTTAACTGCAGAGCGAATTCATTCACAGAAAAATAGAATGCTGCCGTTTTCATGAGAATGAACGAATGGTTTCTGACATCACAGTGGACATAAAATGGCGTATTAGAATAGGGGCACATGTTTCAATCAGCAGTTAGAGAATTCGTTTATATCGGCGCATTTATAAACCACACACACCTTAACTGAGCTAACGGTGCCGGTGCGTGAGAAGCAGGCAGGTGCTGCTGCGTTCAAGTGTTTCAGTTTTTTTTTCATGAATTCAATTAAAAATAAAGGCGCCCGTGTCCGTGTCCGAGGTAATTACACAGTCGTTGGCCCAAAGCCCAGCCCGAGGGCCGGGCCGACCCGCGGGCCTAGGGCTCCAGTGCAGGGCTCTAAGCAGTTCAAACAGATGGTTGCTGGGGTGGCAGTAGTCCTTGATGATGTTGCCAGCTCTGCTGAGGTACCGAGAGTTTGCAATGTCCTCCAGGCTCGGCAGAGAGCAGCCAGTGGTCTTCTGGGCTGTATGTATGACCCTCTGCAGCACCTTCCTGTCTGCAGCTGAGCACCCTGCATACCATGTTGTTATGCCGTATGCTAGGACGCTCTCCATGGTGGCTCTGTAAAATGTCACCAACAGCCTCTCCTCCAAGTTCCTCCTGAGCACTCTCAGGAAGTGGAGACACTGCTGGGCCTTTTTTTTACCACCACCGTGGTATTTGCAGTCCAGGAGAGGTCATTGGATATCTGCACTCCCAGAAACCTCATGGAGTGTACCCTCTCCACACAGTTCCCGTGGAAGTAAAGTGGGGCCGGGTCTGCTCTACCTTTCCTGAAGTCCAGTACAAGTTCTTTAGTTTTTGTGATGTTCAGTTGAAGGTTGTTTACTGAGTACCATTTAGTCAGTCTGTTGACCTCATCCCTGTAGTCCGACTCATACCCCCTTGAGATAAGTCCAACCACAGTGGTGTCGTCCGGAAACTTTAAGATGGTGTTTGAGGGATTGGTCAGGGAGCAGTCAGATGTGTAGCGTGTAAACAATAGGGGACTCAGAACACATCCTTGTGGAGACCCGGTGCTGAGTGTGATGGTGTTGGACAGGTGGGGGCCAAGTCTGACAGACTGTGGTCTGTTTGTCAGGAAGTCCTTAAACCAGAGGCAAATGGAGGTAGAAAGTCCCAAGTGAGACAGTTTCTGGACCAGGATCTCCAGGATGATGTAATTGAATGCTGAGCTGAAGTCCAGGAAGAGCATTCTCACGTAGCTTCCTCGGTGCTCCAGGTGACTCAGGGTAGTGTGGAGCGCTATGGTAATAGCGTCCTCGGTGGAATGGTTTGCCCTGTATGCAAATTGATGGGAGTCCAGAGTGGGAGGCAGACAGGTCTGAAAGCAGGCGAAAAAGCAGTTTAAATCCTCAGCCAGCGAGGCATCAGTCCTAGATGTCGCCTGGTTATTGCTTCTGTAGTTTGTAATGTGATTAATCCCCTGCCACATCTTTCTGGGGTCGTTGTCAGCAAAGTGATCTTCAATCTTCCTCCTGTAGGTAGCCTTGGCTTCCCTGATGCTTCTGTTCAGCTCCGCCCTGGCCGCCCTGTACGCTGCCCTGTCCCCTGACTTGAAGGCAGTGTTGTGGCTTTTTAGAAGGGATTGCACTTCGTTGTTCATCCACGGTTTTAGATTTTGAAACATCCTGACTAGGGCTGCTCAATTAATCGAATTTTAATCACGATTACGATCTGAGTTTTGAACGATTATACAAAACAAAACAAGCCGATTATTTGCTCCTCCCGCCTGCGCTGCCCCGAGTTCCAAATGAAGCGCTCCTCCCACAGTGTTGCCAACTTAGCGACTTTGACGCTATTTCTAACAGCTTTTCAGACCCCCTTCTTGACTTTTTAAATCTAAAAAGTACCTAGCGAACACCTCAGAAACATCTCTGGTAACCCTTAGCTACTTTCTGGATAACTGTCGTCGACATTTCCTGCAGGTTAGCTAAACACTCCGCCTGCTCTCCGGACCGTTCTTCAGGACATTAGGAAAGGGAATGATGTAGTGATGTGTCAGTCGCTAAAGAAACAGCTCTCGGAGCCGGCTCCTTGTTGGAGTAACCAGAGTGAGTGACACACACACCGCACCTGCGGGCTCCTGAGCCGATAAAAACGGCTAAATGTGCGCGTGCAGCGTGCTAAACACACGTGCAGCTTGCCCTGATTGCTGTGAGACCGGGTTGGGGAGTGCAGCTGTGGTTGGGACAATTATTACATTAACTGATGGACGACTTGTAAATAAATAGTTTATAAATAAGGTAGAAATAAGTTCCTCACGCTGATAACTAATAACTAATCTCTCTGAGGACACGGTGCTAGTGCACTCTCCTACAGCACCTTGACACGACTCAATAAATGTTATACAACATTTTGTGAACATCAATTTATTTGCATGTATTTGTTATAAATGCCACTGTATAATTCTTGTTGTCAGTAATTGCAAGATATTGGTATTTGGGTCTGTACTGGTTAGACTTAAATGAGTTAAACCAAGGTCTATAGCCCTTGGGTCATAAACTATGAGCTATAAGTATATTGGTCTTTTTATACTGGGAACCAGGAGTTATTTTAGTGATCATCTTGTTTCTTATTTATTTTTGCCCTGATTGTGCCCTGAGCTATTTTATGACTGAATAAAAACAAATAAAATCAACATAAATTGAAAAATCGTCCTAAATAATCGTGATCTCAATTTCAGTCACCATAATCGTGATTATTATTTTTGCCATAATCGAGCAGCCCTAATCCTGACCCTTTTGTTGACAGTGACATTGTCAACACAGTTTCTGATGTAGGAGAGTGCAGTATCTGTGTTGTGTTGTGGCTGGAGAATAAATCCCATACGGTTGTAGCAAAGCAGTCCTGCAGTTGAGACAGGGCTCCTTCAGGCCAGGTTTTTGTTGTCTTTGTCTGGGGCTTTGTTTTCCTCAGCAGGGGGGTGTAGGTGTAGGTGGGAGTGAAGGACATGCAGAGGTGGTCAGATCCAGCCAGGTGAGGTAGGGGTGTTGCTCTGTAAGCATGTCTGATCTTTGAGTAAACATGGTCCAGAGTGTTTTCCCCTTGGGCGACGTAATGATGAATGTAATTTTTCATTTGTCAGGTTTGTGTCAACAGGTGTTGTACCGATGTGAGTATCCCGGACAGAATGTAACCTTGAGTCAGGAGCACACACCGGGTAGGAAGATTCACTCCACTCTCCCTGGATTTCAGCTAACTAGACGTAGAATTATGTTTTTATTTTGTGAAATAACTGAATTATGGGTGTCGTTACTTTATTGTTCAGTCTCTGGGTGACAACAGAAAGTGCTATGTTTTATCCAGGTGCTATCGGTCCCTTTAGCTGTGAACACATCTGGTCCTTTGCTGCCTAACTGACTGTCTGCTAGCAAACACCAACATCCAAGCTAGGCACTAATCAGAGGGAGACGTGATTTTACACTAATGGCACATGTTTCACTCGTGATTCTGTGTGGCGGTTTAAGATAAAGCTAACTCGCAGGCAGTAGGCTGTAGCTAACGTTAGCTAACTTTTTTGTGCATGTGTACAAGTCATGTGACGTAATCCTCCACTTGCTGAATAATTATTTTATTCTGCTAACTTTGCAAGGACTGTTTATGACGAAGGTGGCAGAGGAAACATCTTTGGTTTATGTCAGAGCAGACGGAGAGCGAGACAGCAGTCTACGAGGGGCCTTGTGTGTGTGTGTGTGTGTGTGTGAGAGAGAGAGAGAGAGAGAGAGAGAGAGAGAGAGAGAGAGAGAGAGAGAGAGAGAGAGAGAGAGAGAGAGAGAGAGAGAGAGAGAGAGAGAGAGAGAGAGAGAGAGAGAGAGAGAGAGAGAGAGAGAGAGAGAGAGAGAGAGAGAGAGAGAGAGAGAGAGAGAGAGAGAGAAGCATTTATTATATTGCTGAAGTAATCTTGTAGCTTTATCAGCTTTAAGTTGATTAATCATACATGATTAGATTATTTGTCACCACTACCTTTATTCTAAAAGCATTGAGGCGTGTGTTTTCGTGCCTTGTGACACGTTAAGGCTACCTCACACATGATCTCAGATCCATCCTGACCTCCTGCTGCATCCTGGGAGTCTACAAGGATCCTTCCTCCCAGTAGCACCTTTGTAACCATCAGTGGCGGCTGGCCAGTAGAGGGCGATAGGGCGCCGCCCTCCCAGTTTTCCCCAGTGTTTTTAATTTTTATTTAAAAAAAAAAATAAAATTAACAATAATCACATTTTCTAAGTTAATTGTGTGTTTTGTAACAAAAATAAATCATATATATATATATCTATCTATATTGGTCAGAAGCTCTCTGCCGAGCTCTGCCGAGCGGTGGAGGTGACAGAAAGGCTGTGGGCTGTGTTTCAATCGCCCAAACAGGACGGGACCAGCTGTCATTTGCTGACAAGAAAATCAAACGGTAGGAATGGGAATGTATCCAATCAGCGTCGACGTTGTTTCAGAAGCATGATGGGCGATAGAGCTACCGCCAAAGGTTTCGTTGGTGTTCGGTAGAACTCGGCAGAACTCGGCAGAGTCGTTTTTGGTCGTGACGCAGATGTAACATGGACGCCGCCGGTGACTACAACCAGCATGGATACCGGATCTCAGCTGCCACTGAATTCAGTTCGGTCTGTTCTCCAGCATCCGTTCGAGAGGAGAACTATGGTGGAAAAACTTACTAATGTCAGAGAGCTTGGACCAGATCAGCCAGCAAAGATAAGCCAGCAGGAGAAGGAGAGGTAAACTGTACACACGACGCTTCTCCCGAAATTGGTACACCAGGAACCAGTGGCTAGCTGGATGCAATCACGCTAATGCGCTATTTTGCTTTCCGTGTTTGTTATTCAAAACGACTGGGACAGATGAGGCATGGATGAGTCAGGAGTTACAGACATGAAACATTTTTCAGAGAAGGTGAAGAAACACGAGTCATTCCGGGCACACATGGACAACAACACGGTGAAGCTAGCCATGCTAGGCAGAGCTAACATTGCCATGCAGCTCGACGAGGGAAACGGAAGAAACGGAGGACGTTTGGACAGGGAGAACAGCAGCTGGGTGCAGAGGTAAGCTGTACATTACATTTCTGTAAACAAGACAATCAGAATCAGAAATCCTTGGTTGTCCCACAAACCGGGACATTTGTTTAATAACATGTTTAATGTGCAATAACTGTAAAAACTCATTTCAACACACATATTTATTATACATATTTAATCACGTAAATGTGTATTTCTTGTAAATTTGTACATACATCAATCTGATTCCAGTTTACTTGTTACACTTCTGCTGCAGCAAACAAATTTCCCAGCTTTTGGGACAATTAAACATTTCTGATTCTCAATGAGATGTTTTTACCTCAAATGTAAAAACATCTAATTGAGACTCAGAAATGTTTTATTGTCCCAAAAACTGGGAAATATGACATTTGTAAGAGGATACTGATGACATTATTTCCTATGAAAGTGTTTCCTATGTACTTATCTGTTGTTTTTTTATTTGTCTACTTTAAAGAGGATTAAGACTTTCCTTGAGGAACACCATGACACAGGATGGGCTGAATGCTCTTGCCATGCTCTCCATGGAAAAAAAGCTCGTCACAAACATTCCTGACTTCAATAAAAAGGTCATCGAGAGCTTTGCCACTCAGAAGTACAGAAGGGCAAAATTTCTGTACAAATGAGGTAACACACACACACACACACACACACACACACACACACACACACACACACACACACACACACACACACACACACACACACACACACAAATGCATCCACTTGATCTTTGTATAAAGTTGACCTTGGCACAACACTCCAGAAATATTTAACAGTGTAAATTTCTGGCATTTTGTCTAAGTGGTGTTTACTACCATTACTGTAACAGTGACCTGCTCATAATTTTTGGTGTTCACTCAAATGTTGAAATTAAACAAAATGTTTTTGTTACTTGCCTCTTGCATTGCCTATTTACCATTTATGGTCATGTTATTTTATGTGCAATTTAATGCAGTATTTTTCAACCTTGGTCTGCAAGGCAGCGTGCCAATAGTCAGACACACCTGGATGAATCAGTTTGTCCAATGATGTAAGACAGGAAATAAAAGAGCTGTGCTTGATTCAGGAAATAGTGAAGTTGTGCACAAAGCTCAGAAAGCACAAGTTTGTTTAAAAATAAAAAATAGCACAGCCCCACCAAAAATATTTTTCACCTGCCGCCACTGATCACCATCACCCTCCCAACATAACCATCCCAGTTTTTATTTGTAGTTTCTATGTACTGTACAGTTGTAGTCTGTTTTATACTTTTACTTTTGTGTGGATGTGTTTGTTTTTACAAATAAAGGCATTTAAAATTTTATTTCTACTTTTTGGTTGAATGAAAGTAATTTTAAATCTAGATGTTCCAGAGTTATGAAAAATTCTGGGATTAACATTATTCATGTATTAATATTTATCTGCTTCCTATAATCAATTCATGTTTTCCATCTAGCTACATACATGTTTTACTAGAATAAAGCTTTCAGCTGTTTTCAGGAGTGTTAAACTGTCTCAGGCACATCTGGATGTGAACACACAGCTTGTACAGTTTAAAGTAATAAATGGAGTCCATTTCTCAAAACCCTGTTTAGCTAAAAACTTTCCCTCAATGTCAGACCGTGTGACAGATGTCAAATTTCACCTCTCTTTCCAACCTTGCACAAATTTAGAGTTCGGCTTTGAGTTCCCTCCTCGCTAGACTCTGTAGAAGACTCCCTTACCTCCGTTTACATCCTTATGGCCTAATGCTTTCTTGAAGGTAGAAAAGATCGCTCTAATGGCAAAGGGTAGTTGAGCAAAAGGCACGGACAGGTGGACACCTCAAATCTATACCTGCCAGTATGGTGAATATTTAATCATTTTTTCTCTTTTTTCTTTCTTTATTTGTTCATTTATTCAAATTTTTCATGTTTGAAGGGGTTAATCATATTGTGGGATCTTGTGACAAATAAATTAAAAATACATAAATAAATCAGTCATCAGTGCATCTGTTCTCTTTGTCTTCACTCTCCTCCTCAGCAGGATTTAGACCCAGCTCAGTTTTGTATTGGCCTGCTCCACAGGAGGGGTGGGGGCAGGAGGAGGAGAGAGGAGACAATAGGGGAGGGTGAAGGCAGAGCAGAAGGGTGGGGCTTGATGTACCAAGGGAAAAGCCTTTTAAGAGACAGGAAGAGGGGGTGCAGCTGGAAAGGAAAAGGCTGATGTCATCTTCATAAAAGGAGGAGCATGAGGGGGAGATCAGCAAAGGGTGTGTTTTATGCTTTATGTACCATTAGTGCTTCCGTGTAAAACGGCTGAAGAGCCTTTAGTCTGGAGTGGATCCATTCTGAGATGGAGAATGGAGCTTGAATAGGACTCAGAAGACCTGAAAAGGTAAAACAATTACTACATTTCTAGATTTGCAGACACAAGTTGTGAGCCAGTGCAATGATTCTCCGATAAAACAATGAAGGGACTTGTGTGTATCTCTTTCCTGGCGTCTTGGGTCAGCTAGAAACAAATGTGCTTCAAATGACATGCATGCTTTTATTTGTTAAATTATTCTGTTTTGCAGTTGTTTGACAGCCTATGCATTCAACGATGCTGAGAGACACTAGGGAGGAGGGGCTGGGAGGGGCTGGCTGGTCTGCTATCAAACAGGACCCATGCTGAGATAATTCACACCTAGTAGCAGAAAAGCGGTCTTCCTTTCAGCTCAAAATATCTGGTATTGTGAGCTACATGTATTTGCTTCTTTCATACACTTTGATGCAGTAATGTAGCTCAAATGTAGCTTCATGAAATATTTACATCTCAGGCATTCAGACATTCAAGAATATCTCACAGTCCCATCTGTCCTTTTAATATGATAATTAAAAAAAGCGTTAATTGTATTTGACGAGTTTTGAAAGTGTCATACTAAACAAAATGTCACAGTTTGCTAGTGAGGTAGGACCCAGATGCTGGACGATTAAAAAAGATCCAGGAAGCAGCCGGGGTCTGGAGTAGAACGAGGACGATCGTCATGAGACTGAGCTGGGCTTAAATACACGAGAATACACAGGATATTATGCTGATTTGCCGGGACAGTGTATCTTGTAAAACGGCCATAAAGGTTTTCTACATAATGTAGTGAGGTGTACTCTTTTACGCTGAGCGCTGGATATCAGCTTTTCTCTGGGATGGATGCCTATAATTAACATGCTGTCTGTTTATGAATACATTAAAATAGCCTTAAACTATTTTGCAGCTGCTAGCATGATAAGTAAAAGGCCTGTATTTGATATAGAGTCCTGGAACGCCCTAAGGCACTTTACAACACAATCAGTCATTCACCCATTCACTCACACATTCACACAATGGTGGTGATGAGCTACGATGCAGCTACAGCTGCCCTGGGGTTCACTGACAGAGGCTAGACTGACGTACACAGGTGCCATCGGTCCCTCTGAACGCCACCGGCAGGCAAGGTGGCTAAAGTCTCGCCCAAGGACACGACGACAGGGACAGACTGACAGGGACTCGAACGTGCAACTTTCCGATTACAGGGAGAGTACTTGACTCCTGCGCCCCCGTTGCCCATATATAAAAAGGAACACTGTTTTTGTGACTATAAATCTTAACAGCGTGTACTCTGGTCACAAGCAGTGTGTCCAAATCCAGGGGTAGGTTGCTTGTGAGGACGTGTCCTCACTGGTCCACCAAAGTCGGGTCCTTGTAATGTAATGTAGGTCCTGTCACTTAGCAACCGTGATGGCAGCTAACAGACAAAGGAATGGTGCTTACACATTAGCGTCGGTGTGACCAGGAACGGGACCGATACGGAAATGGATCTTGGTGTCACGCATGGGTCAGATATGCATTTTCCAGTCGGAGGAGACTGAGGTGATGCTCACTCCTTACCCCTGCCACGTGGACCTCAAGGAACAAACCATCCACCCTGCTCAGTGGTCTCCTTTCCTGGAGAGGTCACCTGTCAGGACAGTGGGATGGTTAAATCACATTATATAAAACATTCATTGTAGATAAAACAATTGTAGTTATATTTAAAGTGAAGAAATAATTTTATGAGACAGAATAAGATTCTTTAATAAAGTTAGAAAGAGTCTTGTCTTCTGCAGAAGACCTGTACCTAAATATGATGGGGGAAGCAGCTTCCACGGCCAGAACAGAAGTGTTGTTGGAGAACCTAACTGTGGATGTTTTTGTCCTATTGAATACATTACCTGCAATTTTTCTGAGATCTTTCATTGAAGTTGAAGTCACTTCCCTGTGTAAACTGGTGCTTGGCCAGCAGCATGCTTTGAAGCTACTAGGTACTTCTGACCGCCAGAATATGGTGGTCCTGAACACACAGCAAGGTGCTGCGGAAGACCACTGCCGCAGTGAACGAACTCTGGTCGTTCTTCTCAGTCGATTATGTCCACGCTCAGTTGCTATAGTCTGGATGTTAGCACTTCGATAGACACCCTCCTCATGGGAAGGATTCCTCCATATCTTGTCTCTTTGGCTATGGTCCGCGACATGCGGAGCTGGATGACAAATGTGACAGACCTTCAAACTCACCAAGCTTTCTCTTTGGGCAGTGCTATTCCACTTCGAGTTGACCCCGATGCTAGAGAACTAGCTTTTACCATCAACTTCCCGATCCTGTCCTCGGGTGATATCTAGCGACTGAAGGACGTAATCAATGTTGGTAGCTGGGTGGATGATGCTCATGCGCCACTGGTGGTCGTGCTTCATGACAACACACCAGACGTCCTTCTGTTCCTGACCTGCACGTGTATTCTTTCACTCGCGATCTTCACTTTCTTTGTCCGGCGACCCCTTTTCTGCTCTACAAAACCCAGTGCTTGGGTGGTGTTGGGGCGATGATGAAGGATTCTAAATGTCCTATCACATTCAGCCCCCGATCGCACGTCTTACAGACTACCATGATTAGCACTGGTCTGTGCTGGCTAGTCAACACTTTATTAATAATTTAAAGTTTTAAAATCTCTTTAGTGGGTTTGAAACAAAGGGATCTCCCTTAAATCATCTTCACGAGAAGGAGCAATACACGAGTGGTGCAGTATCAAAGTACAATAAAGTACAAGAGGTAACCTCTACGCATTATCTGCACAGGCCTAGCCTTAAAAAAAATAAAGACAACCTGACCTGTTGTAATGTGAACTACTTAAAGGTTTGTTTGGGCAAAGTTTCCAGCCGACATGGCGGAGAAAGAAAAGGCTGGTTGTGACCCAAGCCTTGAACAAGACAGTGCTTTATGTAAAAAAGAAATTGAAAAAAGAGAAGTATAAAAGAGAAAATAAATAAGCTCAGCAAGGTAAAACAAACTATCATTGTACTGGAAAAGGAACAGGGTTTGAATGGGGTGGAGGCAGAATTTAAAAGGTTCGTAAAATTGCATGAACAAACTTTTTAGATCCATAAAAAAATTAACAGCTCTACTACCTGCTGAAGAAGCTCAAAGGCATGTAATTTGGTATCATGCTAAGATGTTATATTTCCAAGACTTTGTGGTTGCTACCCAAAAAATACTGGTTCAATATCAAGCTTCTTCAGATTTGGCTACGCTAAATACAGGGATGGGTGAAACTGAAGAGATACAAATTGATCAGGTTGTGGAATCAACAGCTAAGGATTATGCAGGTTATGAGCAAAGTAGCAGTGGTTTGGAGGAAGAGGAGCCACACAGTGAGCCACATGATGGCGTAGAGTCTAGAGGCTCGCAGAGCAAAAGAGGTTCTTCAATGGCAGCAAGCAGTAAATCTTCCACAGCTTCTCAAAGAATAAAAGCTGAGGTGTGGGTGTGTGCTGCAGCCTAAAAAGAGAAGCATGTTCTGGAGGAGCAAGAATATTAGTTAAGAGAACAAAAGGAACAATTAGAGCTGAACACCAAAATTGCAGCTAAAATATCTGTTTTGGAGGGTGGTACTAGAAGCAGTGCATTATCATGTGAGTGTTCGGATGGTATGGATTCATATGTTAGAAAAGGTGCAAAACCAAAGGTAAAGGCTGTACTAAGTAATAAGGTGCTTGAGTCAAATATAAAAATTGCACCAACTCCAGGGATATGTTTTAGTACTAGCTCATTCTACAGGACCAGGGCATTGCAGGAGAATGAATGAAGAAGAAATGTATTATTTCTATACATGTTTTGACTGTCAAACTTCCATATAGCCCCTTTAAGCACTGATTCTTGTATGAACGCACTTCGAAGGTTTATAGCCCGGCGAGGACAAATAGCAGACATAAGATCAGACAATGGCACCAACTTTGTTGGAGCTGAAGGGAGCTAAGGGAGGCCATAAACGCCCTAAACATAAAAAGGATTGAAAGGGCCACGACCCACAAGGGGATAAATTGGTCTTTTAATCCGCCCACTGGATCGCATTTCAGTGGAGTTTAGGAACACCTAATTGGCAGTATCATGAAGGTTTTGCACTCCGTGTTGCGTCAGCAGGTGTTAGATGATGAAGCTCTACACACCGTCGTATGCGAATCTGAGACAACCCTGAATAACCGACCATTAACCAAACTATCAGAAGACCCAAATGATCCTGAAGCTTTAAAGCCCAATCACCTACTGCTAATGAATGGAAGGCCTAGTCTTCCACCAGGGATATTTGAGAAAGAATATCCATATGTAAAAAGAATATGGAAACAAGTGCAATACATTGCGGATTTGTTTTGGAAGTGATGGGTTCGAGAATATTTACCCTTATTGCAGGAAAACAAAATGGGATCAAAAGGAAAAAAGCCTAAAAGTAGACGATATGGTTCTAGTTATGGACTATTCCACTCCTAGAGGATCATGGATAATGCGGACAATCCCGAAAATATTTCCTGATTAGAAAGGCTTACTCCAAAATCCACAATCTCCGCTCCGCCCCCGCTTTCCTCTGCCGCTCGCTTCCGAACTCATTAGACTATACCCGCTCTACAACGGCTCTACTCCGGTGCAGAGACCTGAGGTACGCAAACAGGCATGCGCAGGATTTTCGAGATCTTGTGATACAGTCCAAGCAATAAAATCGGAAGTAGATCCAAACACCCGTTGTGTGGGAGAAGCATCGACATGAATTGTTTAATCTGCCCATCATTTGTATTGAGAGATCAGCAGTGTTTGGATCAACAAAGGGTGACTACTTTGATAGTAGAAACTGTATTTATGGCTTATTTTTGTGCATTTAAATTTCAACTGCCACTGATAGTTGTTAAAAGTTGTTAAACCTGTGCATATGAAACAAAAAACGCTTTTTGTTATCGATTTATTGTGAAATAACGAAAGTTGTGCTTGCTCCCTTTCCTGTTGGGTGGTTGTGATTTCTGTCCATTGACTGCGGAAGTGCTCCGCCGTCCGGCAAAAATAGAATCGATCCTATTTTTGCCGGATGGCTGGCCGCAGTAGTGGAACAGCTCTGATTGACTGCAACGGGACCGTTTTTGCTGCGGAGTTCGTGCCGGAGCGGAGATAGTGGAATTTTGGGGTTAGTTTGGGTAGTCCACCTTCAGACTAAACAAACATATTAGGGAGACCATAACTAAATTATGTTTAGTGTGCGAAGGGGCTCCTTAATTTAGAAGGGTAGGGTTTGTTCATGTGGCTTAACTTGTCTGTTTATGATGAAATTTATGTAATGATGTAATCTGTTTTGTGGTTTGTTTATTTTATCTCCCGTAATCTAAGACTTTGTAATTACTATATTATGCCATGCGTAATAAGGGGCTGGCGTGTAGAAGCCATTTGTGTATTTTTCCTAAGCCAAGTGACAGGCCCAGGGCCCGAGCAGTAGCCACTCCCGCTTATTTATTCTGGGAGAGAGGGCTTTTCTGGTTGCAGTCTCCCTGCAGATGTATCCTCTCCAACGTGTCTTGGGTCGACCCGGGGGCCTCCTGCCGGCAGGACATGCCCGAACCTCTGGAGTCCACCAGCGGATACGGGGGTTGCCACCACGACTGGCACTGGCCACCTTGCTACCACAGCTAGCAACAGCCGCCTCAACAATCGCAGAGTGGAACAAGGCCCACTCTGAGTCAATGTCCCCCACTGCTCTCGGGGCGCGGTCAAAGCTCTGCCGGAGGTGGGAGGTGAAGACCGTCTTAACAGGTTCTTCTGCCAGGCGTTCCCAGCAGACCCTCACTATGCGTTTGGGTCTGCCAGGTCTACGTGGCATCTTCTCCTGCCATCTGATCCAACTCACCAACAGGTGGTGATCAGTTGACAGCTCCGCTCCTCTCTTCACTCGGGTGTCCAAAACATACGGCCGCAGGTCAAATGTATTAGCAAATGAGAGAAACTCAGAGAGGAAACGTTTCTCCCTGACGTGGGTACCAAAAATTACAGAATTGGAAACTGAATTTTTGTACTTGTAGTAGCATTTGTAGCATGTTAGAGATTTCGGTGTCAAAGAGCCACATTCTCATGTGAGTCAAGTTGGTACCTGTTTCAGAAAGTATGTTAAAGGAACTGAGCAGTTTCCTAGCGTATGCTATGTCGGGATCAAAATTTACAAAAATCTTTGTGCGAATAAACTGTAGTTAGTCACTAACAGACCTGGGCTCTCCCTTGGCGTGATCATAGGCGTCATTTTAACCGGGGACGCCGGGGACATGTCGCCGACAAAATTTGTGATTGGAAGCTGTGTCCCCCCCCCCCCCCCCCCCCCTTCAAAAAAGCCTGCTGAGGATTTTTGTTTTACCAGCTCAGATCTTATACCAGGGGTCGGCAACCTGTTCCCATCAAAGAGCCATTATTACCCGTTTCCCACGGTAAAGAAAACACTGGGAGCCGCAGCGTTGTGGGTGGGGCCTACCCTTAGACAGCAGAGAGCTGCTCACAACAGGCGACAGCAGCAGGTACCGGTCGCTCGCATGGGAGTCGCACCCGTGGGGGATTCAACACCCACACTTTTCCAGCTGTTTTGCTCACCTCCACACCAGTCTGGTTTCTTTAGGTCGCACTCACTCTGTTTGCCTCATCTCCTCCTTCACCTCCCGCTTCTGACAGCCGATGTCGGGTTTCCAGGAGAGCAGGAGAGGGAGGGACGGAAGAGCTCGACTGAATAATTTTACATCTTGACATTAGCTGTACAAAGTCTGAGTTTGATAAAGTGAAGAACAACAATTTGCAGAGGTTTATAACAGGCGCAGCGCCAGGTTTTCATTTTTGGGTGGGCCACGGCAATTTTGGACGGACCTTAATAAGCAGTGACTTAAGTGAAGCAGGCAGGTCGCGCTAGAAAATTTAGTTTAAAAAGACATCATAAATGTGTTCCCCCGTCATTTTTATTTCTAAAATATGAAGTAAAAACTCCCAATTTAATTTTCATTCATTTGTCATTAATATGTAGTCTACACCCGTGCGTTAATTGGACCATCTTCCAGTAAAAGCAAAGCATCCAGCCCACCTCTCCAAATGCATAAAATGTGCATCAGCCGCTAGTTAGGCGCGCCGCGCGCACCGTCAGCTACGTCAGCCCAGACAAGAGCAGAGCAACTAGAGACAGAATAGAGGATAATTGTGTCTGGATGTGGATGGAGATTACATTTTACAGCAGCCTGATCATCATTTAAATACGTAAACCATCACCTGTCTTCTAGTCCACGCTATCAGCATTATTTTAATTGGTGTGTGTGTGTTTGTGTGTGTGTGTGTGTTTTCCACTTCAAACACTGGTCTAACCAACCAGACCAGTGTGTCCAGTAACATATTAATGTTTCACTTCATGTAGGAACATTCCACCTGCCGTGGCTCGACCGCTTCTGCTCCACATAAACTTTGTGCGTGATCAAATGTCTCTACAGGAGCTTTCTGAGCTGAAGAGGCTATTCTGCCTCAGACTGTATGCGTCATGCGTCTCCATATTAGAGACGGGAACAAGCGCTGTTCAGCCAAAGTTTCATAATTTCATAAAAAGAACATTTTTCCAGGTGACACATCCCTCAGAGAGACCGGGTTTCCAGACCGCTTCAGTGGGAGGAAATCTTATCGCATCACCGTGGTTCTGCACTGCGAACCCCTCTACAGATCTTCAGCCCACTGTCCACCGTGGGCGCTCCGAGCCGCACTGAACACAGTGTCCAGTATAAAGCTCTGAGGTTCTGATGGGAATCATTTCTTGATTGATTTAGTTACCTCTGCGATGTGTGTAACGATTAAAATGTCGGCTCATCCATGTGCATCAGTGTGCGTCGGGGTAATTCTTTCAAAACAACCAACATCCTTGAGTTTATCCGTCAAAATAAAAGTCAAATGGAAATATCTGTAACCTGCCATTTAACTGTTTTGTCTTCTTGTGAAGATTGTTGCAAAGAGAAACAACTAAACCTGATTAACCCCAGAGCCACGCATATAAGTTGTACTTCTGACTGTAAATGAGGGGAAAATGATTTAATCGGATCCTTTTCTTTTCAACATGGTTTAATGTAAAGTTTCATTCAGTACAAACTTTAGTTACACCGATCTAACGAGACAGAGCCTGGATTTGTATTCTGAACAGTTTAAACATGTTTAAAACGGAGACATGCGTGACGCATATAAAATTTGCACCTGCTCCGCTATTATGGAAATTAAACTAACAAGATGAATAACATGAACTTATTTTAGGCACAGACAACATCCCCCACACTTTTGAAAATCTTGCAACGTGCCTGGTCGCTCGTGTACGTCAAAGTTATCTTTCATAAGACGATAATCAATAAAACGATTTATATAAAGTGGATCCAGAAGTTGTAGCCCGTCTCTGCTACAATATTTAGATATTTTTCACCCTGTTGGTGGTTTTACTGAGCAGGTGCCACTTTTGTCATACGTTTCTTTTTAAAACATGTTTAGACTGTTCAGAATACAAATCCAGGCTCTGTCACGTTTGATTGTTGTAATTAAACTTTGTAGGTGGGGAAGGTCAGAAAAGGATCCGATCATTTTGTTTTTCCCTCATTTACAGTGACGGAGATAACGGCGCAGTGCGCCTGGCTCTGGTGTTAATCATGTTTAATTTTATCTCTTTGCAACAATTTTCACAAGAAAACAGAACAGTTAAAAGCAGGGCTTGTGTTGTGTTGACCGGACAGTTCCCGTATTTGACCGTTTATTTTGACGGAGAAAGAATAGAAAGAATTACCCCGACGCATGCAGACGAACTGACACTTTATTCTACGCACATCGCAGATGTAGCTAAATCACTCAAGAAATGATTCCCATCTGAACATCTGAGCTGGACACTGCTCAGCGCAGCTCACTGTCAGCGTGCACTACATAAGGTCCACAGCGAGCTGAAGATGTGGAGAGGGGCTTGGAGCGCGTCGCAGAACCAGAGCGCATGCGGGAAGATTCCTCCGACTGAAGCGAGTGTTTTCCAAACCCGGTCTCTCAGAGAGACTTGCCACTTAGAAAATGTTCCCTGATGATGAAACTTTGGCTGAATAGCGCTTGTTCCTGTCTCCAATGTGGCGACACATCCAGGAGCCGTCTGAGGAGAATCCCAGAATCTCACATCGTCTTCAGCTCAGAAAGCGCCGATATGATTACGCACAAGCGTGACGCGTCAACCCGGTCTCACAGTGAGACCGGGTTCGACCTGTTCAGGTTTACGCAGACAATCATTACATTTAGAATTGGCACACAGATGTAAAATTAATGCAGTAAAATATAAAGCTTTTTATTTAAATATCCATTCATTATTTTACAAGCACAGAGAGCCGCATCAGATGGATGGAAGAGCCGCAGGTTGCCGACCCCTGTGCTAGCCTACTTTATTGTCCCCAGCAATTTTTAAACCCCACTCAAGTGTATGGTTTTTGTCCCCAGCAATTCTGAAAACAATCTGACGCCCTTGGGCGTGATACATGAAGAGGAACCAGGTTCACACAGTCACGGAAGAGAAGGTTGAGGAGGAGGTGTAGCTGCATTGGATATCCCGAAGATGCATGCGACCAGCATAAGATACTTTAATAGACCAGAAACCTAAAATTTTGTAGAATGACTGGGGTCACTGGATCACTGGGGTCACAGGACGCACCATGGGGCATGTTTCACCTTTGGAGGACTTGTCGTTGTGACTGAGTCATGTGCAGGTTGAACAGGTGCAGTAGGAAGTGCACTCTGTTCTGCAAAAGAGACGAGTAGAACTCTGTTAGTCTTTGAGCGGTCTTCTAATACACAAAGTGCACATTTCAACGCTTCGCGCATGGTCTCAGGAGGCCTGCTACCGGACTCAGCTCTTGACCTTGGATGTAGCGTCCAGTAATGTTCAGTTTTCACCAATATATTTGATCAACATCATCTGCAAGAACAAATCCACTGTCTGGGTGGATTTTCTCTCCTGTCTCCTAAAGTCCAGGTCCCTGCAGTTCTTAGCACACTAGATGACATACTGTCAACAAACTGTTCTTTTCAAGGCCTCGGCTTTCCTCCTCATCACTTCTACAGGATTCCACACGCTGAATGAAAAATGAACTTTTGCAACTCATGAGTTAAATAATCATTAAATAATCATATGGTTGAATGAATCAAATGTTATTTGAGTAATAATATTAATGTTTGGATAATCTGTGCCTAATTCAGTGAAGTGAAATGAATATTATTATTACACTGAGAGATTTA
Organism: Nothobranchius furzeri; assembly: GCF_043380555.1. Taxonomy (NCBI): domain Eukaryota; kingdom Metazoa; phylum Chordata; class Actinopteri; order Cyprinodontiformes; family Nothobranchiidae; genus Nothobranchius; species Nothobranchius furzeri. The sequence continues at coordinate 31,447,262 of NC_091750.1, read as the reverse complement.
TATGTTCTGATCAGTGAAGTTTGATTTAACAAGTGAATCATTATCTACACTTATACACAATGTTCATAAGATATAAATTACGGTTGAGGTCACATCTCACAAAAGTTTAAAGATCATTTATTCACAGAGTTAGAACATCTTGTATCTGAAGGTATGGTTTCTGAGGGATGTTGGTAACGTCAAACATGTCGAATTCTGATTCGCAGAAATGATAAACTCAAGATCATTAAAACTAGAGTGACTGCCGAGTTACTCAGTTGAGTTGGGTTTTTGACCCTTTTGTACATTACGTCTGCTAATGTTCAGGTGCTTTTACCTGCTGTGGTCGTCTGCAGAGCAGTTCTTGTCCTGCTGCAGGCTAAACTCTTTCTTGCACTCTTAGCACATACAGGGAGTGTTTTCTTTTTACAGAGTGGACCTGTTTCACCCCTGACCTGCCCTCTGTGCTTGTCCATTCCTTCTCCACTGGTCCAGAGGACAGGGGTGTGACCTTGAGCGGAGGTCACTAGAGGGTTTTCATCCTCACCGAGCAGCTGTGCACACTGCTGCTCCTGAAATGGTTGATGCTTCAGGGCCTCCTTCTGCTGCTTGTGGCTGATTTGTTGTGGAGCTGGTGGTGAGAGGCAGCGGATAGCCAGGGGATCTTCTGGGGATAAATCTGGGTGTCGTGGGTCGACGGTACCTGGGTCTGACTCTGTTGTCCAGGAGTCCAGAAGATGTGGAGCATCTCCTGCAGCATCCTGTCTCTGACATTGTCTATTGCTGGTGATGGTGGATGGCTCTTCATCAGAAGCATCTCTAGAATTATAAATAGATCAGATTTTATTAAACATACTCAAGCAGTAAGTACTAGAAAATGAAAACTGTAAAAAACACAGAACTAAAGCTAGAAATATATTTGAACTGTAGATAAACTCACAGCAGCTGTGATGGAAAATCATCTTCATCCCCACCTGGATCCTCAACCACAGATGTGTCTTCCTGGAAGTAGCCGTTCATGCAATATTTTATTCCAGACATTTTTACTCATTTTGAACACTTTTGTGAACTGGTGCATTTTTCACAATCATTTGGCAGCATTGTCACATATTTTCCATCTCCAATCACACATCTTAACATAGGCTGTGCAGTTTTCTGTGTATTAATGAGATGATTTCTCTCTGTGAATGTTATTTTTGCTCTGGTGACTTTTGCGGAGTAAATTAATGATCTTTTTGCTCCTATTTCCTCCCTTATCCCATCCCTCATGAATTCTCCTGCCCATTTATCCCTCTTATGTTTTCGTGGTCACCCTGTCCCTCACCCCCCCCATCTACAGCTGTATGCTGCAAAAGGCACCGTGAAGCTGGTAAAAGGCGACAAGCAGCCCAAGTCAGAGGCGAGCAAGAAGTCACTCACCAAGTCTAAACTACAGTATATGACGGGTCTGAAGAGATTCTCCCCATCGTGCAGGTCTGGGTGGTGTGTGGCAGTGTCTTCTGCCGCTTTTGATGAGACGGTAGAAGATGCGTGTTCCTCAGCACATTTGGATGAGCTGCAGGGGGTCACATCCAACTGCTTCTTCCCTCCTCCACCTCATGACCTTCCTCTTGACCACATCTCTGTTTGCTCAAGGAGCAATAGTCATCCCTGATCTCTGTGAGTATATCTCCACGCGTAACATCTCTTGACACCCTTGCCTATACGCTTTAATTGTTCTGTTAATTTTAATATGAATGAGTTACATAATCATTGAGTGTTCAGTAGAAAACTAACCCCAAAATTCCACTATCTCCGCTCCGCTCCACCCCCGCTTTCCACTGCCGCTCGCTTCCAAACTCATTATACTGGTACCCGCTCTACAACGGCTCTGCTCCGGTGCGGAGACCTGAGGTGCGCAAACAAGCATGCGCGGGATTTTCGAGATCTTGCGATACAGTCCGAGCAATAAACGCGGAAGTTAGATCCAAACACCCGTTGTGTGGGAGAAGCATCGGCATGAACTGTTTAATCTGCCCATCATGTGTGTTGAGAGATCAGCAGTGTTTGGATCAACAGGGTGACTACTTTGATAGTAGAAACTGTATTTATGGCTTACTTTTGTGCATTTAAACTTCAGCCGCCATTGATAGTTGTTAAAAGTTGTTAAACCTGTGCATATGAAACAAAAAACGCCTTTTGTTTATCGATTTATTGTGAAAAACGGAAGTTGTGCTTGCTCCTTTTCCTGTTGGGTGGTTGTGATTTCTGTCCATTGACTGCGGAGGTGCTCCGGCGTCCGGCAAAAATAGAATCAATCCTATTTTTGCCGGATGGTGGAACGGCGGGCGGCGCACGGCCGCAGTAGTGGAACAGCCCTGATTGACTACAATGGGACCGATTTTGCTGCGGAGTTCGTGCCGGAGCGGAGAAAGTGGAATTTTGGGGTCAGAGCAAGGAGCCATTAAGCTTAACTTGTCATTAACATTTTAAAACTATCAGTAGCTTTGAAAAAACATGGTTATTTTGCAAATACTTGTACAAATATAATTCAGCGGAAGTATCCAAAATGTCGTCAATGTGATAAAAGGGTTACTTGTCTCTTCTTTTGCGTTACAAAATCTGGTGTGATAAAGGTTCTCTACAAAAGTCACACGATTTAAAACCAAACAGAGCAATTGCATTTTTGCATTTTTTATATTGCAGTGGCATTCTTTGTAGGGAAAGCACTTTATGATTCAAGTATGATTGATTGAAATTGCCAAAAAAGTTAAAACACAACAGTGTACTAACTTTGCAACCAAAAAGAGACTGATGATATGACATCCCATTCAATCAAGACACTGCAATATGTAAGAATGACATCCTGTGGTCAATGTTGGGTACAGCAGTCCTTTTTACAGACAAAAACTGACTCAGTCTCCTTCCAGTGTTTGATGGGTGTTGCCAGTTACAGAATAGTTACAGAAGATTCTAGATGACAGGCTAGGATGAGTCATACATGGCCAGTTGATGAGTAAATACATAGATACATTAGAATAAATGGAAATGTATTGTGTTAATTATCATTAATTAGAAAAAATAATGCATGAATAAAAATGTATGCATTTAAGGACAGCTTGCATGAATAAATTATGGAAATTAACCATCGAGTGCCTGCATTGGAGAATCGGCACGAAGGGTTGGAGGGTTCTGCTGCCAGGAATGCTCCAGAGAAACAGACTGAATCTCGCCGTGGCCAGGATAACCGTGTTGTGGAGACACTGGGAGTGAGAAATGGTGATCAGGGTCTAACCCTCACCGGAGCCGTCAGCAGCACGTCTTGCTCGCGTAAGCTGCTGCTTGGCCCTTCCCACGAGACGCGAAGCAGCAGGGGAGCAGCTGTCACCGACCGAGCACCAAGTCACACGAGTGACTTCGTCAGTAAACACAACAACAAGCAGGAGAAAACTACAACATGGTTTGTGTTTTATGTTCTGTCCGTTTTATAATCGCCAATACGGACCTGAAAAACAAAGGAGACCGCTAGCTAGGTGATAACTTCTCACGGGGACGCACAGTTAGTAACTTTTTTTAAAAGTAAAGCAACCGGAAGGCAGTACGTTCTTTATTCTGAAGATCTAGGGAGCTTCGCTTCGTTTCCGCATCCGATTTCCTGGCTTTACTTCCCCAAAAATGTCGAACTTGACCCGTTTCAGAGGCGTCGCGCGTAGAAAATAGAACCGGTGCGTAAGGGCCGCGACATGCTGCTCCTGAGACGTGGCCGACTCAAGCTGCTGACGGCTCCAGTGGAAAAGGTTCTGTTGACGCGCCTGGTCCGGTCAGAGACCATTGTGCCGGAGAGCTGCAAGTTCCCACAATAGAGCTGCTCAGTGGAGAACAATGAGTCAAATTCCTGACCGTTCCCCACAGGTTCAGAGGCCCGGCTTATGTATAAAGACAGTCACAAATGATGGCACTTGACCGCGGCACCACAGCGGTTCCTATCAGCAGCTATGACGTGCTGCTGCAGTAACGTGCTGCTGACGGCTCTGGTGGAAAGAAGGGGTTACAGTGGAGAGTAGAGCTGATAGACTGACTGGACTGGCTGATGGGCACACATTGAGTGATACTGCCAAGAGCTGCCCTGCTCCGGTGCTCTGTAATCGTGATGGAAATGAGGAGGGAGGTGCTGCTGTGGTGAAGGATCCACCTGGCTCTCCATGCTGGAGTAAAGTTGTAAAAAATGGCCGGTCTCGGAATAAAATAAGGAAGACAAAGGCGATGGATGCAGCTTTGAGCGGACGGCCTGATACCGGTGGTCAGAGCAAAAGGTCTGGTCCTGCTCTTATCATCAGTCCTGGAGTTGTGAGTACCATCAAAACAGTGAAGACCAAACTAGTGAGTGTGTTTGCTATGAAATTTTCTCCGGACGTGGATGTAGAAGGCTTGCCGAGTATCTTAACGGTAAACTCCACAGGGTAGTCACGTCAGAAAATGAATGATCCACGCAGCAGGGTTGGCTCATTAAAAGTAACAGCTGAATGTATTGATGTTGGGGAAATGTACGCTCCTGAGCTGTGGCCTGAAGGGGCTCTAGTTCGGCGATATCTTGAGCCACGTAAGGCCACTATTGCAGTTGTTAGCTCCAGTACCGTGCCTCCCGATAAGGAGGTAAATGTGCCATCCAGTGACTCTGTGTCATCTTAAATATGTCACTTAGGGTTTTGTCCTACAACTGCCATGGGCTGCATCTGGGTCTGGGTGCAGGTGATCAAGCTCGACGCTCTGTGGTGGACAGTTTGCTGACAGAATGTGACATATTATGTTTACAAGAAACTTTTATGGCTAAGCAGGATCTTGAAAAGCTGCACTCAATGATAATTTTTTTGGAGTGTCCATAGTCAGAGGCAGAATTCCAGGAGGGGTCGCTGTGCTCTGGGATGAAAGGCTTGATGATATGATTAAGCCTGTCAGGCTTGATGTGGACTGGTGTATTGGTATACAATATGCTTATAAATGTAATACTTTTATTGTTTTAAATATTTATACTCCTTATGAATCTCGGGAGAATGAGGAAGAATTTCTTAAAAGGTTGGGTTTGTAACGATTAAATTTACATATTATTTAACCATAAGACATGAGATTCCATAGAAACCATGAAATCAATCTTATGGATCTTTGGGTACTTTTAACCAGAAGATTGGAACTTTTTATTGCAGGAATTATGTAACCACTTCGTACTAACTCAGAGACAAAAGAAAGAGAGTCAAGTTTTAAAAGTTTAAAGATTTATTACTAAAATTATAACTAGACTCACTTTAAACACTAAATGTATGATGTAACTAAGGTGAAATGAGACGGAGAATGGTGTAGTGTGGAATGTTGTTCAGAACCAGCAAATCCGGAGAAACGATTAGTTCTGATGGGAGTAGAAATGATGTTTTCACGCTAAGCTTTGATTTGGAGACTTATAACACACATAAAGACGCCATTCTGTCGGCCTACTTACCCTTTCGGAAGTCCCTGTTAGATCAGGAAGGTCGAGGTCCAGCTTGACCCTCTCTGGAACCGAAGCCAGTAGGAAAAGCAGCGGTTGCCGACTCAAACCAGTCTTGAGATACTTCCGGGTCACGACAGTTTATTGGCATCTAACAAGACCAAAGACGGGGTCGTGATGGTTCAGCTTTTATTCTGAAAGGAACCATTGCAGCAGGTGGAACAGCAGCAGATTTTATCCAGCTTGTTGTTGGTTCTTTCGGCTGAAGAGGAAAGTTACGGATTGGCCACTCCGACAACTTTGGGCATAGTTTTATAATTTGGATGTTTTGATTTACGGTCGAATGAAAAGATGACAGATTTACCAAGCACCACGAAAACCACGCATCCGTCAGATCTGGAAGATTCTGACTGGATCAGTAAAAGCAATGTGTCATGTGTCTTAACGCTACGTGTAATCAGTCTCTAGTGGAAAGATTTAAAGTTACATTACTTATTATAATCTGTAGGATTATAATCTCAAGTAATTAATATTTTCATTTCACAAATTGGTTCACATTTTATTATTGACTAACACTTTGTTTGATTAGCTTATTAAAAATAGAGTTCTTTGATCTATTAAAAAGAAAGAGTTCTTTGTCTTCATTCTTCTCTTGAGCTGGAAAATACGAAACAGTTTAGAAGCAAATGCATGAGACCTTGAGCAATATCTCATGCAGATTAGTTCTTGCTGAGGAGAGGGGGAAATGACTTAGGTGGAAAACAGTCATTTCATTCTGTTACAGGTTTTATTAATGCTTTTATACAGGACAGTGGTACTTACAGTGTTTATGTTGTAGGAGATATGAACGCAGGTATTGCTGACAATAGTTCTTTATTTGCTAACCATTTTACCCAATTTTGTGCAGAGAACAACTTTACTCTATCAAGTAGAGTTCTGTTACCTGTGGACACTTATACGTACATTAGTGAAGCTTGGCATACCACATCATGGTTTGACCATTGTTTCAGCACTGCTGATGGACATGCAGCTCTGGGGAATGTGTGTGTTGAGTACAGTTGTGCATTAACGGACTGTAACGGCTACCTTTAAAACACCTTCTGTTCCGGTAAAACTTTCAACATAAGTTTTAACCAGGTGTTTTTAATGTTGGTAACTGCTCTTTTAATGTTAACCTTTTTGAGAGTATTTTTGTTTAGCATTATCTTAATAATGCTCACCATCTGTTGTGTTTTTAATACCTTTCTGTACAAATAAACCCATTTTAAACTCCCCTGCCAGTTTTTATGTTATCCCCGTCCTTCACATTTTACCATCTCCTGTTGGGGACGTAACACTGACCATATACCCCTAGCTTTTATTATAAATCTTGACGAGCTGCCCACATCCGTTGGGTTTAACAAAGCATCTGTTAGCACCGGCTCTGCAAATGTGAGTTGGTCAACTCTCAATAAAGAGGATTTTATGACCTATTAAGTAAATACTGACCAATATCTAAAAAATGTTTGTTTATTTACATAGAGAAGCTATTTACTGTAATGATGTTCACTGTCTAGATGAGAAGCACAAGCATAGCCTCTGCACCATGTATGATGATATTGTGGCAGCTCTGATTGAGGGAGGCAAACCTTACCATAAACAGCATGGATGCAGCAAAAAGCATCACAGGAGACCTGGATGGAATGAGCATGTAGCCTCGTATCACTCAATTCAATAAAATTCAAGTCAATTTTATTTATACAGCGCCAAATCACGACAAGAGTCGTCTCAAGGCACTTCACATAATAAACATTCCAATTCAGGTCAGTTCATTAAGCCAATCAGAAATAATGTTTCCTATATAAGGAACCCAGCAAATTGCATCAAGTCACTGACTAGTGTCAGTGACTTGATGCAATCCTCATACTAAGCAAGCATGCAGCGACAGTGGAGAGGAAAACTCCCCTTTAACAGGAAGAAACCTCCAGAGAATCGTGGCTCAGTATAAGCAGCCATCCTCCACGACTCACTGGGGATGGAGAAGACAGAGCACACACACACACACACACACACACACACACACACACACACACACACACACACACACACACACACACACACACACACACACACACACACACACACACACACACACACACACACACACACACACACACACACACACACACACACACACACACACACACACACACACACACCAAGTAGTGTTTCTATGGTTACATTGTGATTTCTTAGTAAATATTCTATTTGGTGAGAGATAAACTTTATTGTATTTATCCTAGTGGATCTATCATGCTGAGGCTAGTGAAACTTATAGACTATGGGTCCTAGCTGGACGACCTAGACAGTGCCCTGAGCTAGAAAATAAAAAGCAAGCTAAAGCTAGGTATAAGCATGCTGTTCGTTTCATATCTAGGCATTCCTAGCAAGCTATGAGAGCTGACTGTTTGGCAAAAAAACTAATGGGAAACAATTTCTCTGGCTTTTGGAAAGAGGTGAGGTCTCTCAATAATCGTAAACCTCTCCTTCCTTATACAGTTGGAGGACTTTCTGGAGAGGTAATGATTGCAGAGCTATGGAGACAGCACTATAGTTTAGGGATGCACCGATCAGGTTTTTTGCTGCCGATCACCGATACCGATATCAAAGAATGCTGATCACCGATACCGATCACGTGGATTGGCCAGAAATTTTCTACAACATTATAATGAGTGCTACAAACTACATAATCTGGGAAATGTAACCTAATCTAAAATGGTCTGTATTAGGGTTGTCACGGTGTGAAAATTTAGCCTCATGGTTATTGTGACCAAAATTACCACGGGTTTCGGTATTATTGCGGTATTTTTTTTAAACGTGCTACATTTCCACACAATTAAATAAACCCTGAATGTCAGGAAATATTGTCCTCAGTTTGTGTCTAAATTTTGCCTAAAATTATGTTGTTTATTTGTTTACATTTTTTCCCTTTAGTCTTTAAAATACCAATATTTGCCCATAACTTCTTATTTTATGTCTGTTTGATGTCACCATTTTAACAATATTAGATCAGATGATACTCAGTACTCAAGTAGCCTTCTAATCAGATACTTTTTTACCCTTACTTGAGTAATAAACCCTATATCAGGAAAATATTGTCCTCGGTTTGTGTCCTTCCAGTGAGCTTTGCAGATGTGGGAAAATGTCATCAGGCAGTAATCGTTGTTAAATTCATAATTATTCTCGGAGAGAGACCAACTCTTATCGGCCCCTGGGAGCCCCGTAATGCATAGCGTCATTTCAACATGGGGGTGTCCGCGACACGGTTTATATGCAGGTAGCGGCGCTGCGGCTGCTTTATATAGCGACTCGTTGCATTCTCCCTCAACCCAAATCCTCGGATCACGCATTTTAGCTAAAACGCTAACGTTAGCTTGCCTTGCGTTGACTGTAGAGTTGTGGGTGATGGTCACGCAGATGTGTCATGAGATTTGAAGCGTTGTTGCCTTTCACAGACACTTTTTCTGCACCTGCTGCAAACAGGACAGCCGTCTTCTATCAACTGTCCCTCAGCATTCTTCACATATCTAAAAGATGCCCGTACTTCCCACTTTGTCTTCTTTGAGGGATAATAAATGTCCTGAGCACTGCCGTCTCCTTCTTTGACCATTATTTCAGCTTTAGCTTCAAGAAAGTTTTGGTTTTAAACAACAAAGCGCGCATGTGCCGCCGGCAACTTCAGCCGATGATACGGTGGCTGGTAAGGGTCACGCGCCTACACCGCAGCCACGGTAATCCACCAAGATAATATAGTTTTTTAAAAAACAAGACGGTTATTATTATTGTCAACTTTTTTTACTGGGGTTTACTGCTACACTGGTTACCGTGACAACCCTACCTGATAGGTTTGCTTTGATCTATTTTGAAAATTTCGATCAAAACCGATAGGGGCGCTATCGGCCAATTACGATCAAATGCCGATCCATCGGTGCATCCCTACTATAGTTCCCTCTATAATTGCTTAAATAATGACCCATATGTGGTAGATTCTGTCATTAGAGATGAGTCCATAAATATTTTGTAAAATGAGGGATATGATGCTGTGCAGAAATTACCTAACAGTAAAGCATGTGGCATGGATTCAGTCACAGCAGAGCATTTGAAATATGCTAGTCCCAGGCTTGCTCCCTTATTAGCAATCTGTTTTACTGGATTTATGTCTCACGGCATACTTCCTAATACAATGATGACCACATTGCTTGTTCCAATAATTAAGTAAAAGGCGGGAAAAACTGGTTGCCCAACTATAGACCCATTGCATTGACTAGTGTTTTATCTAAGGTCATGGAAAGAATCGTCTTGGATAGAGTGAGTATTTATTTTCCCCTGATAGTCAGTTGGTACGGACATGTGTGTCTATGCTCTTAAGGAAATAGTGAAACTATAAAGGTCAAAAAATGTTACTATTCTCATGAGTTTTATTGATGTCTCCAAAGTGTTTGATCGAGTGAATCATAAAAAAGCTTTTTACCAAATTACAGCAAAGGGGTGTGCTTGGAGGTGTTGTGAGAGTGCTTGCCTACTGGTATGCCCACCAGAAGATGCATGTTAAATAGGGTGGGAGTATTTCTGATCCCTTTAGTGTGTCCAATGGGGTCAGGCAGGGTGGAAATTTATCTCCTGTTTGGTTCAACTTATTTGTTGATGAGCTATCTGGGCGCTGTTTGATAGGTGATGTTTTGATTAATCACCTTATGTATGCGGATGACCTCGTAGTTTTTAGTCCAAGTAGTGCAGGACTGCAGCAGCTCCTAGATGTTAGTACTGGGTATGGAATGGAATATGATTTAAAATACAAGTCGAGCAAAAGTGTTGTTCTAATCTACACCCAGGATAAAAGGCTTAATTTTCCTGTGTTTAAGTTGTCCAGCAACAGTCTTGCACTCTGTGAAAAGATAAAATATCTTGTACACTTTATCACAGCCAATCCCTCTCCTGATTTATTTGAAACCACCATTCAGTTCTCCTCCTTTGAACTTTCCCATCCCTCAGAAATATTAGATTACATCACCAAATCCAAACCTTCCACCTGTCAACTGGACCCTATTCCAACAGTTTTAGTTAAATCCTGCCTTTCTTCTCTGCTCCCTTTTATAACGGCCATTATTCATTCCTCACTATCCTCTGGTATGGTCCCCTCCCTATTCAAATCCGCTTCAGTCAGCCCTATTCTAAAAAAAACCTGGTTTAGATCCCAATGATTTCAATAACCTCCGTCCCATTTCCCATCTTCCCTTCATTTCCAAAGTCCTTGAGAAAACTGTTGCATCTCAGCTCCATTCACATCTCACCTGCAATAACCTTTATGAACAGTTTCAGTCGGGTTTCCGTCCCCACCACAGCACAGAAACAGCTCTCATCAAGATCACTAACGACCTACTCATTGCTGCTGATTCTGGTTTAATCTCTATTCTCATTCTCCTCGATCTGAATGCGGCCTTTGACACCATTTCTCATCCCATCCTCCTCAATAGACTCTCTTCCTTAGGCATCACTCACACCCCCCTCCGCTGGTTTCAATCTTACCTTACTGGCCGCACTCAGTTCATCCAGTTAAAATCCTTTACCTCAGAACCCTCCCCAGTCAAGTCAGGTGTGCCCCAGGGCTCTGTCCTGGGGCCCCTCCTCTTCATAGTATATCTCCTCCCTATCGGCAAAATCTTCCGCAAATTCAATATCCAGTTTCACTGCTTTGCGGATGACACCCAGCTCTACATTTCCAGTAAGCCCAACTCAACTCTCCCACCATCCTCCCTTACACTCTGCCTCTCTGAAATTAAATCATGGTTCACCTCTAATTTCCTCAAACTCAACGGCAATAAAACTGAACTTCTTCTAGTTGGCACTAACTCCACCCTCTCAACATCTGACAGCTTTTCTTTAACTATTGACAGCGCCATAGTCTCCCCCTCCCCTCACGTCAAGAGTCTGGGTGTCATTCTTGACAGCTCACTTTCTTTTCAAACTCACATTAATAACTTAATTCGGTCAGCATACTTCCATCTACGTTCCATTAACCGTCTCCGTCCCTCACTGACCCCTCACACTGCCGCCATTCTCGTCCACAGCCTCGTCACCTCCCGTATCGACTATTGCAATTCACTTCTTTATGGTCTCCCCAACAAACTCCTTCATAAACTGCAAATGGTTCAGAATTCAGCAGCCCGTATTATCACCAGAACCCCTTCCTTTCACCACATCACCCCGGTTCTCCAGCAGCTTCACTGGCTCCCAGTTAAATTCAGGTCCATCTTCAAAATTCTCCTCCATACCTTCAAAGCTATCCACAACCTCTCTCCTCCATATATCTCAGACCTTATAAGTATTCACACCCCATCCCGTTCACTCAGATCATCTTCTTCCATCCATCTTGCGGTTCCTTCTGCCCGTCTCGCTACCATGGGGAGCAGAGATTTCAGCCGCTCTGCTCCCCGTCTCTGGAAATCACTTCCCCCAGACATCAGGAACATCGACAGTTTTACCCTTTTCCAATCAAAACTCAAAACACACATGTTTAAATCTGCCTACAACCTCTGATTTTATTGAACTGTTTCTCTCTTTGTTTTTTCTTGTTTGGGTTTTATTATTGTTTTATTGTATTTTATTACGTGTTTTCTGTAAAGAGACCTTGGGTGTCCTGAAAGGCGCTTAGAAATAAAATGTATTATTATTATTATTATTATGAGCGACGATGAAGATATTTACAGGCAGTGCTGCAAGCTATATGTGCAAGCAAATGCCATTGCATGGAAATTCAGCTGTTGTTCCACACCTGTTAAAGTGGCATTATTTAAAGCATACTGCCCACTACTATATACTGCACATCTGTGGTCTAAAAAGTCTAGCTTGCACAGGTTACAAGTGGCATACAATGATGCAATGAGAATCCTCCTCAAAATCCCCACGGGAGGCAGTGCTAGTCAAACTGACTTTAGTCCTGATGATTGACATGTTGTGCTCCAGTGGGTGATGTGAGTCCAAATGCAGATACTGGTCTGTGTGAGCTGGCTTCCTGTAGACTTCAACGCTGAGACTTCCATCTTGTTCTGTCGCGTGCCCGTCCCATTTACCGGTTCCTTTAAAACCCAGTTCCGTTAGAACTTATGAGACGGTGCATCCATCAGGGTTCGGGGGTGTATCGACGAGTATAATCGTACTAGATCCGGGTTTGGACTATCTAATTAGAATCTTGTCTTTTATTTTAAAGGTGAAATGACTTGCACGAATAGCCAGCCCCAGAGTGCTACACTTCTTTTAAACTCGTTACCTTTTGGTTAAGATACTAGAGAGAAGTCTGGAGGCAAGCCAAGCCTCTCAGCAATTGTTTGGGCTACCCGGAATTAATTGCGCCTCTAACAGCTTGTGTTGGAGGTTGGCAACTATAAAATGATTTATGCTAGTTGATCAGGCTATCATAAGTTTATCAATTTATTTATTAATCCAACCTTCCAGCTGATTAGAGACTTTTTCAACCTGCAATCAGAGCCAAAATAACCTCGAATATTTTGCTTTTATCGCCCTTAAGACAACTCGTTACTCGCAAGGAGGGGGAAATTAAAACTTCCCTTATCTTAAGGTTTCTTTATATTATTCTGTTATAAACTGTAAAGTAAGTCCTGATAATTCAGAGACCGATCTTCGACATGCTTACCTCTGTGCAAATTATGGCCAGGGCCCCAAACGTGAAGCTTTAGAGAAAACCTGAAAGAATCAGGATTATGTTTCTTTTTCAAAAAAGGTTTATTACAAAATCAAAATACAAAAATGGGTAAAGTGAAAAACAACTACTATCCCCCACGGAGGAATTAGTTCAAAATGATTAAATAAGTGTCAGTTTACACCAGCTCTTGTCTTCTCAGAATCTCCCCAAGAACCAAGCCCAAGACCCCTGCTCGATCTGAGCTGCATCCTTTTATATCATTTCTGAGACTGCTCTAAACAATGCAAGAGTCACAAGTCATTCTCTCCTGACAGTTTAGGTCAAGGGGTCATTTACCAGATACACTTTTTTAGCTCTACCTAAGACATTTAGTATCATTTCACTACATGCAGTATTCACATGAGGGCACAAAAGATACATGCTGCACTCCTGGAATGAGAGCACAGGTCATAAATCTTCATATTGGTAGCAAATTGTAGATCTTCTTCCAGCATTCCTGAGAGCTCCTGGGTCCAGCTGGACTTCTCCTCACTCCATGCCATTCCTTCTTTTCCCGCCAGAGGTGGAGTTAGGGGCGGGCCCAGGGGTGTGTCCATGGGTGGATCTAGAGAAGACAGCTTGTCTTTTGACCCTTTGCCTAGTTCTGTCCTCACCAGCAAGTCCTGAACTCTTGTCCTCTTGACCCTTGTGTGACCCTTGTCTCTGACCACTGTTTCTAAGTCTTGACTGGTTGCTCGGGCTTGCAACAGTTCAATTTGTACAGCACGGTCCAAGAAGGGCAGTTGTTTGGTGAACTTGATGTTCTTGTCCACAGCATTAAGGTGCTTGGTAAAGTCTTCTACTTTCTTCGTAAGAATTCTGACCCATGTGTCGTCCACATACCTGAACCAGTGGTTCTGTGTTGTTTCACTGTAGGAGTTTCAATGCTTTGGTTTCCACTTCCTCCATGTAAATGTTGATGACGATAGGTGATGCTGAGGAGCTCATGGTTTTACCAGCAGAGACATGTATGTGCTATAAGCTTTACCCTTCTATATTCCAGTCAGAATTGACAAAACCTCTCAGATGAGAACCAGTGAGATCAGTGCCCAAATGTGTTTATTTTCGGTATCTCAAAAATAGTGTGCAACTTTTAATGGTATTTTATCGTATTCTGAATGAATCTATGCCTGTAAGCTGTGAGGTTCCAATGAAATGTTCCATGTTCCATGACAATAAAGAATTCTTACTCTTACTCATAATTTGTTGAAGTAATCAATATTTTGATCAGCGGCCCATGGCTGATTCTTGAAAAGAAGGTTGGCTCAGTTTTTCCTTACATTGTTTATGTGATTTTCTAACTATCAACCACAGTTCAGACTAATGAGTGCATGATTTAAATATGTCTTTCCTCTTTTAACTGCTTCTCTGAGGACAGATGTTTCACCAAACAGTAAGTGTTTTTATATTGTTTATGCTGTGTTGAATGTTGATACCAGTTCCAGTTTGTTGTCTGTTTGTAAGATGCAAGTTGTGCTGAGACCCAAGATCGCCTTATACATTTTCTAAATGTAGGTATCAATCAATCAATCAATCAATCAATCAATCAATCAATCAATCAATCAATCAACCAACCAATCAATCAATCAATCAATCAATCAATCAATCAATCAACGAATCAATGAATCAATCAATCAATCAATCAAAGCCTTATTTATAAAGCGCCTTCCGCAACCCTGTCAGAAATTCCATAGCACTGAACATGGTTCAGTGGAAAGTAAATATATTGAATAAATCAAAAATAAAAGCAATTCAAATTACAAAATACAAATTACAAAATAGGTGAAACATTCTGGTACAGGACAAATGTGTGAAACAATGGATAGAGTGAACCAATGAAAACTGTGAAATAAATTCAACATAATAGAGGGCCAAAATCAAACATGTTCAGCAAACGCCAAGCGGAGGAGGTGTGTTTTTAGGCGACTCTTAAAGACTGACAGAGATGGGGACAGCCTAACTGAGGGTGGCCACTGGTTCCAGAGTAACGGTGCTAGGACTGAGAAAGCCCGGTCCCCGCGAGTACGACACCTAGAACGAGGGACAGCGAGCAGGCCTTGGTCCGAGGAGCGCAGAGCGCGTGATGGGGAATGTCTGTTCAGGAGTGTGGCTAGATAGTGGGGAGCACCACCCTGGAAGAAATTATAAACAAAGACGAGGATTTTGAATTGTGAGCGATAGCAAACTGGAAACCAGTGCAGGGAGGCCAGAACCGGACTGATGTGGTCCCGTTTCCTGGTCCCAGTCAGGAACCTGGCTGCGCTGTTCTGCACAACCTGTAGGTGACGCAGTGTTGACTGACACAACCCTGCATATAGAGAGTTGCAGTAGTCAAGCCGAGAAATAACAAAGGCATGCAGTACCCGCTCCAGGTGGGCTCTTGACAACATATGCTTGATTTTTGCAAGGCGTTTCAGGTGAAAGAAACTGGACCGGATCACTGAGTTGATGTGAGCCTCAAATTTAAGTCCTGCATCAAGTTTCACCCCCAAACTGGTAACAACTGGTTTTGAGTATGGAGAAAGAGGGCCAAGATCAACATAACGACCCACATTCCTGCTGTTGGGGTGAAAAACAATGAGCTCTGTCTTTCCCTCATTCAGATGTAGAACGTTGGCCATTAGCCAAGACTTCACCTCGTTAAGACAGGACACAAAGGACTGGATAGAGTGACCTTTCTCCTGACACAATGGAGAGTAAATCTGGCAATCGTCAGCATAGAGATGGAATGATAGGCCAAGTTTACAAAAGATTGACCCCAGAGGTAGCAGATAAATGGCAAACAAAAGTGGACCAAGGATCGACCCCTGCGGGACCCCCCACCGGAGCCCCTCCCAAGATGAAAAAACATCACCCAGTTTAACACAGAATGTCCTGTTGTGGAGATACGATCTAAACCAGTCCAGAGCAGACCCTTTGATCCCAACCCATCGTTCCAAGCGATCGACAAGAATCGCGTGGTCAACTGTGTCGAAGGCTGCTGTCAGATCTAACAACAGAAGCACCACAGATGTACCCTGATCTAGTGATAGATAGATGTCATTTAGGACCCTCAGTAGAGCAGACTCTGTGCTATGGCCAGACCTGAACCCTGATTGAAAAACCTCAAACAGATCAGAGTCGGCTAAATGTGAGACCAGCTGCTGATAAACGACTTTCTCAAGTAGTTTAGATGTAAAGGGCAGGGTAGAGATAGGCCTGTAATTTTCTAACACAGAGACATCAGCACCAGGTTTCTTCAGGGTCGGCTGAATAACTGCTGCTTTCAAAGCAGCTGGGACCACACCTGTGCTGAGGCTCCCATTGATAATCTGACCAAGTGAAGGGCCAAGACACTGAAAGGCAGCCTTCCAGAGACGAGGTGGTAGAACATCAAGTGGAGAGCCAGATGGCTTCTGCCTCGCAACAAGCTTACTCAGCTCAGAGTATGAAACAGTATTGAGGGAGCTCAGGGTGGGTGGTGATGGAGGAACTGGAACAGGGTCAACAGAGTTACCAGAAATAGCTGCTCTAATGCCTGATACTTTATGAACCAAGAATCTGTGAAAATCTTCAGAGTTTCCAGCAGCTGTAGGAGACATGGAGCTGTGCTCCTGATACACCAGAACAGAGTTTAGTGTTTTGTAGAGAATCCTGGGATTCTTGGAGTTTGTTTCGATGATGTCTGCAAAATAGGCCGTTCTGGCAGCCCTTTTTCTAGTATACTAGTATTATACAGCATTGACTTTTGGAAGGCCATGGAATGCAAAGGTTATTTTCCACAGCCTTCCTCAGCAATGTCAGAGGTCAACAGACATTGAAGTATCCAGCAGGGTTCTCAGGTTTGTCCAGCGAGAAAGCATGACCTGACCCGCTGACAGGTACAGAAGATGGTCGAAGACCGGTACTGATGGACACGACCTCTCAAGACCCCACTGGGGCCACAGGTGCTACGGGACACACTGTTAGGACAGGTTCAAATGATTGAGAACTTGTTATGGCGGAGTGATACGTACTTTGGTCTGCGGAATGGATGAGTAGAACCTCCTTAGCCTTTGGTGAGGCTCTTAAAAAGTAACAAAGGACAGAGCTCAGAGCAGAGTGCAGGACATGCTACCGGACCCAGCTCTTGACCTTGGAGTAGCAAGGCTGTGGTCAGCATGGGTTGCGGCGCAGAGAATAAAGGTTAGGGCGAGGGCGGCGTTCAGCTGAGAGGGACAACCCCCCGCCCTTTGAGACTCCATCCACAAGCACCAATGTGCCGAAAGTGGGCTAGCAAAGGGGGCGTGTTTGAAGCGAGAATGTTTCGGATAGTTCAACTCCAGATACTGCTTCATGGACTGTGATTTTGGAGATGCTCGTGTCAGAGCGTCTTGAGCCCCGGTTTCAGATGGGTCTCTTGGGCCCAAAAGAAAGGTGTTGGCATGGAAAGCCGGACCTACAGAGGACTTTAAAGGGGTCAATGATGCACTGGATAGTCCTTCTGAACACATTACCTGCCATTTCTTTGAGTTGTTTCATGGTAGCTTTTTCAATATCAATGACACCCATATGCTTGCTGATTGAAGGATGCAGATTCTCGAGGAATTGTTCTTTAAAGTCACTATTTTCCTCCAAACCTAGTTTATTTCAATGATCAAAGAAAGCACAGAAAAAGCTAAAATAGCACACCTGGATCCTCCGAGGGAATATGCCTGATTGACATGCAAGTTTCAAACCTGCTGACCATGCTGTACCTGAGAATTCTTCCCTCAAAGCTTTGCAAAGGAGGGAGTAGTCACTTTTGACCTTAGGCAGCTGGTGATCAATGAAATCACTCACCATAGTGAACGTGAGCTTGATCAAGAAAATCTTAGCAGAAGCAGTTGGAAACCAATCAAGATGACAATCGATTTCCCTAAAATATGATAAGACACTAAAATTGGCCCACCCATAGCTCCGCCCCTGCACCTAATTAAAATGATCCTGGAAGGCTACCAAAGAAATTTGGGCTTCAATGTCATATTTTTTGCGTTCACTAAATGCAGAAATTCTTGTTGAATAAACACACATTTATTCCTTCAATGCCATGCATTTTTAAATTAAACAAACCAAGATATTCTTGTAGAAAAATATAAGAGGCTAAATGTCTCCAACATATCCAGAAACGTCCAGCTGTTTTCAGCTACAACTCTCAGGATGATCATGTCCAGGATGACTGAGAACTACACCTCCATGCTGCAGCAGCATGCAGTCCCAACAGGAAGTGAAACTTAAATGTAGCTGGCTGTGTCTGACTGCTGACGCTCCGTGTGTGTTGTTATTTCTGCAGTGAGACAAACTCGCCTCACACCGTCCAGAGTTTGTTCTTCAAAGCTTCTATTAAATCCACCGTGTTGACGTATTTAACACGTTTCCTCTACGCTGCAGGAGTTAACGTTCACGTTACGGAGTAAAAGTTCAGCAGACGCGTTTGTTTATATCCGGGTGGGGGAGGGGGGCTCATGCTGCACACACACAGCTTGTGTGAAAAGCGTTGATCACAATTTGAAGATCACGTTTATTTTTCACGGAGATCGGCCGCAAATTCCTCTTCCAGTCGGCATTCTAGGAATCGAAACTAGGAATCAAAATAAAAAACTTTGAACGATTCCGGGTAAAATGAACAGTTGGAACCAGTTCCAATCGATGCTCGATGCCCAACCCTATCTCTCACCAAATAGAATTTTTACTAAGAAATCACAATGTAGCCATAGATGGGAGGTGATGCGTGTGTGTGTGTGTGTGTGTGTGTGTGTGTGTGTGTGTGTGTGCGTGCGTGCGTGCGTGCATGCATGCGTGTCTGCTCTGTCTTCTCCATCCCCAGTGAGTCGTGGAGGATGGCTGCTTATACTGAGCCAGGATTCTCTGGAGGTTTCTTCCTGTTAAAAGGGAGTTTTCTTCTCCACTGTCGCTGACTGCTTGCTTAGTATGAGGATTGCTGTATAGTCACTGACACTTGTCGGTGACTTGATGCAACCTGCTGGGTTCCTTATATAGGAAACTTGTTACTGATTGGCTTAATGACCTGACCTGTATCGTAATGTTTACTACGTGAAGGTCCTTGAGACGACTCTTGTCGTGATTTGGCGCTTTTTAAATAAACTTGAATTGAATTGAACTGATGTACCAGTACCTGGTGTACCAGTATAGTTTAACTCTTAATCCTAGTAACAGGTATAAACTGATACCATTATTTGCATTGTTCCCTCTCATAAAAGAAGAAACCCCTAACCCATCACTCTTATTATAAGTGAGAGAAGTAGCTGACGAGTTTCATGTATATGTACTTGGTGTGTAAAAAAGTAAAAGCCAGTTTCAGCAGATGATATCAGACACCCTTAGTAGAAAGCCTTAAGCCGGGCGTACACTGTGTGACTTTTTCACTCGTAGCACTCAGCTTCAGCTCAAACTGTACGACTTCCTCACAGAGCAGATCTCACGAGTCATGTGCTCACACTGCACGACCCAGTTCTCGGATGCGACCTGACTGCTCACACTGTACGTCTGGTAGCAACACGTCGGCCCTAAAAATATGCTAAAAATAGCAGTTTTTACTCAACACGTCAGACTGTTTTGTCTCGTTTTGCCTGTTGTCCTTCGGGAGTGCTGCAGGAGGACACACAGGGATTTATGGGGCTGGATGAGGAAAACCAAATAAAGAAAGTAAATCTGTGTTTTGTGATCAGTTTAATTTGACATGAACACGACAAACACGCTTTCTTGACAATCTTTGTGAGTAAAAAAAACGTGTAGAAACAAAAACGAACAGCGTGTGTTATTAAGGAAATAGCGGGTGAGCGGTGTTGATGCAGGATTGCGCATGCGCCGTGAGCGGTTCTGATACATTTTGGGTCGCAGCGCCGCTTCAACAGTGCGATACCCTCACGAGGGACGAGCCAAATATTAAACACGCCAGAAGTCCGTGCGACCTCACGATTGCTGATCGGTAGCTGGTCACGTGGTGTTAATCGCCTCTCGTAACCCCCTGTACACTACACGATCGCTCGGCGTTAAACTCGCCCCGATGTCGTGGATTCTCGCACGAGTGGAAAATCGGCTCAAAAAAGTGAAAAAGTCGCACAGTGTACGCCCGGCTTTACTCCTGCTGATATTATGTCTGTGCTTGTGTTTTCAGTCTCAATGCCTCCAACGCTGACACAGGTGCCCACAGCATTCACAGCCGTGACTCATGAGGACATCAAGCTCCCCTGTGAGGCCACCGGAAACCCTCCACCCATGTAGGTCTCTCTCTCTCTCTCCTTCTCTCTCTCTCTCTGCTTATGTGTGTGTGCTGCAGTTCTGTTGGGAAGGTAGTAAACAGTCTTAATACTATCAGAGGAAATCCCTGTCTCATTTCATATTTTCTCTTGTTTGTCCTAAATTGTTTTCTGCGGCCTGAATTTGTTTTGATCAATATATCTTTATTGAGTATTCAAATACTGTAGCATGGACACATCTACATACTAGGATTTAACACTGTTTGCTTCAGTTTGGTAGATCCTGAGAAAAGATCGGACATTAGCATAGGAACTTATGCACAAATATCTAGGATATTAATGCAGTCGATAGAAGTTCATACACTAACTGTCTTGGTCTATATTTTAATCCAAAGATTAATGTTTAATTTAAGATAATTAAATTTAATAGCAAAAGTTTATTTATTGAATCAGAACCTTAAAGGAATCTTTGCTTATTCAAAAACCAAATATACACCATTCTGTATTTCATTTCAAAGAAGAGTCAGGTCTAAAAAGTTAAGAATTTTTTACTAACAATTTTTAAAGGTGGCCATTAAGAAATGACAATTTGTAACCGACAATTTGGAACAGCTTGATATTAAAACTTATTAAAACAAACCTGTGACTGGATGGAAAACTAAGGTGGAATGCGAGGTTTGGATGTGTGAATGTTATCTCAGAAGATTTATTTCAGAGAGAGAAGCGCTTCTAGGTGGAAAGTTGTTTTGCAGCTAACTCAGTTGTTTCTTAGAGAACAGCATCGGACGCCATCTGTCGGACAATGTCTACCTCACCCGGTTCAGGAGACCCTCCGTGGATCCGAGATGTCAGGAGATTGTTTCCTCCGGGCACGATGTTGGTAGGGAGACCTCGGTGCGTCTCAAATCGGTCCTGAGATGTCTCCGTGGGTCACACGACTGATGAAACTATTTGCGTCTCAAAATCAATAATTCTGAAGGAGTTTTGCGTCAGCTGGAAACAGGTGCGTCTATTCGGAGCAAGTCTATCGGCATGACAGAACAGCTTAGTAGAGGCTTGGGCGGCCGTCCCTCGTCCTCTTGTGGGTTCAAGAATTGAACTACAGCTGCAGAGATTTGGTTTTAACAGAACCTCAGAACACGCCCTCTCAGCATCAGAAAGCTTGATGTTATGGAGTAAAGACATGTGAGGTGGTTAACCTTTACCCTGGATTCACCCTCTGCATGAGGTGGTTAACGTGCAAATGACCTTCTGGTTTACTGAACACACATTACTGATTATCATAATAATTATTATTATTAACCCAAAGCATAATAAGTCATTTCAGTAATTAAATACATTTATACTGAACCAAGATGATTATTTATGATGATTGCAATACACAGTAAAACAGTTACAATACAATACAATACAAGCAACAAAAAAAGCAATCACTAAGACTACAGAACTAAAATAGGGGAAAATAAGTAAATGCCTATTTAGTAGTTACCCACTTATCACACTTTACAGAGTCTTGGTGCATAGTTAGCTGTTCCACATGAGAAAGAAAGGAGTCCCAGACTGCAACAGACGTGCCCACTGATTTATTTATTGTATATCTGATCAATGCGACTTCAAGGAAAGACATTAGAGTTGTTTAAAACACAACTAAACACCCTAATGTACTCATCAGCCTTTACATGAATTGTTTCTTATGCTGCATCGTCTCCACTGTAATCTGTGCTGTAACTTGGTCTTCTCTTTTAGCTCCAAACTGTAATTCTATCTGTGTATTTTAATTTGTGTTCTTATGTGTCGAGTTTGGTGGCAGGAGAACCTCGTCTCTGCTTTTTGCGGATGATGTGGTCCTCCAAGCTTCATCCAGCTCTGACCTTCAGCTCTTGCTGGGTAGGTTCGCGGCCGAGTGTGAAGCGGCTGGGATGAGGATCATCACCTCCAAATCTGAGACCATGGTTCTCGACCGGAAAAGGGTGGCTTGCCAACTCCGGGTCGGGGGATTAGTCCTACCTCAAGTGGAGGAGTTTAAGTATCTCGGGGTCTTGTTCACGAGTGAGGGTAGGAGGGATCGGGAGATCGACAGGCGGATTGGTTTGGCGTCTGCAGTGATGCGGACGTTGAGCCGATCTGTCGTGGGGAAGAGGGAGCTGAGCCAGAAAGCCAGGCTCTCGATTTACCGGTCGATCTACGTCCCAATCCTCACCTATGGTCATGAGCTTTGGGTAATGACCGAAAGAACGAGATCGCGGATACAAGCGGCCGAAATGAGTTTCCTCCGTAGGGTGGCCAGGCTCAGCCTTAGAGATAGGGTGAGGAGCTCGGACATTCGGGAGGGACTCGGAGTAGAACCACTGCTCCTCCGGATCGAAAGGAGCCAGTTGAGGTGGTTTGGGCATCTGGTCAGGATGCCTCCTGGACGCCTCCCTGGGGAGGTGTTTCGGGCATGTCCTGCCGGCAGGAGGCCCCCGGGTCGACCCAGGACACATTGGAGAGGATACGTCTCCAATCTGGTCCGGGAATGCCTTGAGGTCCTGCCGGAGGAGCTGGTGGAGGTGGCCGGGGAGAGGACGGTCTGGAGCTCCCTAGTTGGGATACTGCCCCCGCGACCCGGACCCGGATAAGCGGAGGAAGACGACGACGACGATGTGTTTTCATATCATGTCCTGATGATTGTAAAGCACATTGAATTGCTTCTGTGTTTGAAATGTACTCTAGAAGTAAAGCTGCCTTGCCTTACAAAACCTGCACAATTCTGCCTGGTGCGGAAACTGTTTGATTGCTGTAATCAACTAATTTTTGTCCATGTCTGTTCCATGAGTTCATTTTCTTTAATATTTCTGTTGAAGCATGGTTGAATAGCAATGTCTGACTTTCACTGGTTACATTTGTGTGACCATTGTAGGATTTTCTTTCATTGGCTGAAGGGTGCCAACAGTTTTGTCCATGTTTGCACAACGTACTAATACTGTAGAGTTGTCTCACTTTGGTGCATGCACACAGGCATATATCACAGGTTGACCATAAAGCTCGCCAACAAAAAGAACAAACTGTCCTTTTGCTTCTGGGGCTTCCTCCAAGTCCAGGAACTCCTTCACTACACACACAGAAATGTAAGTTAATAGCTGGCACATTTATCCGGAAAAGCGGCTTAAAATTGATGGATGGATAGCTGGCTCACAAAACATAATCAATAAAAAAACAATGAAAAAATAACTGTGTGGGAGAGGTTAAGAAGACCCTAAGTTATTATGAATCTCCAGAAGTGCTGCAGGTTGCCTCGATTCCTTCTCCGATTCCCACCAGTTTGGGGTGATGGTTCTGACCCTCCAGGTCCACACACTTCTTCACTGTAGCCTTCAGGTCCACAATAGCTGAGCTCCACTCTGTGACAGGCTGTTCAAGGCGCTTGGCATTTTGGGCATTAGCAGGCCACAAAGAGCTAATGGTAGTTTGGAAATCCTGTCAAATAAGAGATAACATGATTGCATGTCCAATTCTGTGGTCAGCTATTCAATCGCTGCCATAATCTTCTCAACCAAGCCTGGA
This sequence comes from Nothobranchius furzeri, assembly GCF_043380555.1. NCBI lineage: Eukaryota > Metazoa > Chordata > Actinopteri > Cyprinodontiformes > Nothobranchiidae > Nothobranchius > Nothobranchius furzeri. Next base: position 31,423,327 of record NC_091750.1, on the reverse strand, counting down.
GAGAGATGATCCATATCAGCTTCAGCATTAGCTCTTCTAGTATTAGCAGGCTCCGATGCCCAACCAGCCATTTTCAGTTGAAGCAATGAACTTTAAGCAAGGTCTGCCTGCACTTTAATCCCTCCAGCAGTCTCCCGTAACATTCAGAGACTATACATCCAAAAGCAATTAGCACTCATACGAGCACAATTAAAGTAGAGTAACCCACTGGGCTCGAGGACTTCCACCTCACATGCCGTGTGTAACCCAGAAGTCCCCCTGCTGCCTGAATTTAAAATCCATAACTTCATTTTCACTCTTAAGAAGTAGACTGCCTGACGGACTGTGGGAGCTGGTTCCAGAGAAATGAAAAAGCCCGGTCTCCACGAGTCCGACACATAGAACATGATGTCTTAATGAAGCATTCAACTTGAATGCAAATCAACGAGAGCAGTGGCTTTTCAGCAGACATGTGTAGAGTAAACGAGGCAGGTTTCTGATGAAGGTACTAATTTGTGATGCTGGTCTTAAAGGAGTTTAGCTGTGATGAACTGTAAGCTATACACCGCCCTCTCCTGAGTCACTAGGGTTTGGTCCTGGTTACATGCTGGATGGGGAGCAAGTCAGAGCTACTTCTCTGGTTAATGTTGGTTTTTATCTTTTCACAAGATGGCTTTTTTGCTCCTTTTATAAAAGATCTGCCTTCTCTTTGTGAAACATTCCTATCCTCTAAGTGGACTGTTGTATAGGCAGTGTTGGGCAAGTTACTTCAAAACTGTAATGCATTATTTATTACTTGTTACCCTCATTTTAAAGTAATTCATTACATTACAATATTACTGGTTTTAAAATGTAAGGCATTACACTACTTTTGCATTACTCTAAGTTACTTTCACCAAAACAACTTCAGTATGAGTTTGGTAATCTGATGCACGGTGAACTCATGACACATCCGGTGGAAGGTGATGTGGTGTCTGAGCCAGGACTGCTGTTAAAAACAGTTCTTTAGAAGGATTGTTTATGTAATAAATGCAACAACAAACTGTACTCTCAGCACGCTGCCATCTTAGATTAACTGAGCAGGGAGTGAGGTGGTGGGGGCTCCAAGTCTATTTAGCCTTGGTCCCCAAATGCCTTGATACGGCCCTGGATGTGGGACTGGCTTCTGGGGTGATCTGATTCTATCACATGTATAAATATTAAATGCTTATATATTATTGCTTTTCACTGGTAAAAATGTGTATTGGGGATAAATCTACCTACTTTTTTCTTTTCAAGCACTTTGTTTTGTTTTCTTGATTTTATTTGAATAATTTCCTGCCCTTTCTCTCTCTAACCTTCCTGCATGCTGCATGTTTTCTCCGTCTTCCAGAAAAACTGTTTCCTAGACTTCCTACTTTATAACGATCAGCCAAAGGGATCTTCACATGTGCGGCGCTCCAGCAGCAATGAGTTGAAATCACCGGGGCCCAGATTAACTCAGCTGAGGCAAAGCACGTCAGAAAAGTACAAAATACCAGAGAATATGCGCTGATATGAACGGTCGCAGGTGAATTATTTTGTTTTAGTGGAGCAATTTTGTGAATGTTACGGCGGCCGCGTGGAGGACGCAGCTGGAGTACCTGAGCCGTTACTGCTGCGTCCTCTCTGACTGCAAAGCTGAGTCCATAAATGACGTAATATATGCAGATACTGGATCTTTTTTCGGGCTTCCCGCAATTTGAATTTTTAAGAAATGCAGCTTGATTCTGGGTTTAAAAATGCATTGTAATTACTGCGTTACTGACAATTGTACTGAGTAAAGATTACCATTTTCTTTATTACGACATTACAGCAATAAGCAATGCACTACAGTAATTAATTACTTTTGTACCGCGTTACTCCCAACGCTGTGTATAGGTCTCTGGTCTCGAGATTGGTGTTTGGTCTAAATGGAAGAATATTTTCCTAAAATCATTAAACAAAAATCAATTGTGGATGAGAAATGTGTTCCCTTATTTTTGCACCTTTCTCTGCCTGCTGATTTTCCCTCTTTTTTTCAGTTTTCGCTGGGAAAAGGATGGGAAGAGCTTTGGACCGGAGACTCAAGGATCTGGAACACTGGAAGCAAAACCAGAGGTGCCCCTGAAATCCTACGAGGGCAAATACCGCTGTTATGCCTCAAACACTCTGGGGACGGCCATGACAGAAACTGTAGAAGTTATAATTGAACGTGAGTCATAAAGCTCTTTCCTAACTTAGTTGAAACTTCTATTATTGAGAAACTAAGTGAACAACAACCATATTATTGAATATCTTCACAACACAAACTTCAGTTCAAGAAGCATGAACTTCATCCTGCCCCTGAGTTACATTCAAAAGTAATTATTTACTTCTTATTTAGAAAATATTATCTTCAGTATGCAACCTCAGTAATGTGTGGATGGAAACACAAAATGTAAAAATTTTAGCTTTCTGATCTTAAGGTTTGAAGCTATATCTGTGGTCTTACATTGGTTTATTTTTCTAATGGATTTTCATTCTTATTTAAAATCATTTTGGTCACCTTCCAGGGAAAGTTCTCTATAAATAAACTTGATTGATTAATTGATTAAATATGATTGCATATATGCATAACGTCCACATATATACAAAATCAGAAGTGCTTTATTGCCATATGTGTAAGCAGGATCCCAACATTAGGAAACAGCTGCAGTAATTGGTGAAAAAAATAAAATATAAGCACAATAAAATAATTATCAACAATCATTAGCAAAATGACTTACATGTACAAGACAATCAAGGTGGTCAATTAGCACATTGTGATCCACCGTGTCAAAAGCATCAGTGAGGTCAAGCCAAACGAGTAGGACAGCCTCACCACGATATGTGGCCAGCATTCATCACTTTCACCAGTGTTGTGCCTTAAGGTTGTTTATGCTTGACGCGTCCGCGAGGTCCGCATGGCTCCGCGCGGAAAAGTTGCGTCATTTTGCGTCATTTTAACAACCACGCCCCTTCACCGCGTCTCCGCACGGCTCAAGATTTCCGCAACGCTCACCTCGGAAAATTTCTAACCACGCGGACGGTCGGACGCGGAAAAACATGGCGGACCGGCACGACAGAGGTTCGTAAATACAGACATTTGTATGATTCAGCTCTCAAAGATCACCGTGATCAACATGTTGTTAATAATTCTTGGAGAGAAATAGCTCGCACTGTCGGAAAAGACAAGAACGCTGTTAAAAATGCTGAAATGTCATGTTGTAAACAGTAATTTCTACTTCTACTATGGTGTAGTGTTGGATGCTTGCCGTAGAGCTCCATGCTGCCCCCTACAGTTTGGGAGAATATTGGCTCACCGCAGAGACGAGCCGCATGAACCATAAACACTGCGAGTTGTGAAGCGCGTTCCATCCTCGAGCCGCATCACCGCGCGGAAAGTGAATGCGTCAAGCATAAACCAAGCTTTAGAGCCTGACTGAAGTTTGCAACATCCCATTTTCATTCAGGGAGTCCATTAACTGAATGTATACACATTTCTGCAGTAGTTCGTCAAAAAAAAGGATGCTTAGAAAGAGGCCTGAAGTTCACTGGAAGTGTGGCATCCAACCCAGGCTTTTTCAGAAGTGGATGGATGACCATTTCTTAACGTCATCAGAGGATCAACTCAGATTAATTATTTGAGTTATTATAGGAAAGACGGCCAAAAAAAAAAAACTCCTTAAACAAGCGAGAAGGCAACACATCATCTGGGGCACCACTGGGGTTAACTTCAGCAGATGATCAGGATTCAGTAGTTCAAAGAGTCGGTGACGGGGAACCAGGAGCCGGGACTGTGGGAGTCTGGGGGGCTGGCGACAGGGAACCAGGAGACGGGACTGCGGAAGTCTGGGGGGCCGGCAACGGTAGGCGAGAGCCGGACTGGCGGTGATGGCTGCCGATGACCAGCCTGGAGTCAGAGGGGACGGTGACATATGAGGCTGAAGGGACGAAGACTCTGGCGGGGACGTAGACTCTGGAAGGGACGTAGGCGGGGACACAGACTCTGGAGGGTGAGGAAGGGACGAAGGCTCTGGAGGGTGAGGAGGGGACGAAGGCTCTGGAGGGTGAGGAAGGGACGAAGGCTCTGGAGGGTGAGGAAGAAACGAAGGCTCTGGCGGGTGAGGAAGGGACGAAGGCTCTGGCGGGGACGTAGACTCTGGAAGGGACGTAGGTGGGGATGTAGACTCTGGAGGGTGAGGAAGGGACGAAGGCTCTGGAGGGTGAGGAAGGGACGAAGGCTCTGGAGGGTGTGGAAGGGACGAAGGCTCTGGAGGGGACAAAGACTCTGGAGACTGAGGAGGGTACGAAGACTCTGGAGACTGAGGAGGGGACGTGGACTCTGCAGGCTGACGGGACGAAGATGTGGAGTCCGCAGGCTGAAGGGGTGAAGACGAAGACTCTGGAGACGACAAAGTTGGCGCCGATGACTTGGCTGCAGGCGAAACCTCCTGGACGGGCTGGTGCACCGGGGGCGGAACCTCTTGGACAAGCAGAGCTGACTTGACTGGAGGCGTAGCCGCTGCATGGAGAGCCTCTTGGACAGGCGGGGCTGACTTGACTGTAGGCGGAGCCGCTGCAGGGGAAGCCTCTTGAACAGGCGAGGCTGATGCGACTGGAGGTGGAGCTGCTGTAGGCGGAGCCTCTTGGACAGGCTGGACCGGGACCTCCTGGACAGGCTGGACCAGAGCCTCTTGGACAGGCTGGACCAGATCCGGTGTGACCTCCAGGACCACCGCTGGAACAGGGTGCTATGCGACCTCCAGGACCACCGCTGGAACGGGATGCGGTGCGTCTTCTGGGACCACCACCGGAACTGGATGTGGAGCGTCTACTGGGACCCCCACTGGAACTGGATGTGGAGCGGGCGGGTGGTGCTTGGATTAAGGTTGCTGGCAACGGTTACGGCGTCGTCGTCATGTGGAGGTTGAGACGGCGTCAACAGGAACAGGGCAAGAGGAGAGGAAACTGGATCTGATGGTAGCAGGAGGGTAATGATGACTCGGGGTTGACAGAGTAGATATGGAAGAGGTGACTTGGTGTCCCGGGGGTGTGGAGTCGGAGGCATGAACAGGAGATGAACCAAGGCCAAAAGTCTCCTGCAGACGCCTGGCAAACTCCCAGAAGGACACCGATCTGGATGGATGTACTGAAAGATAGTCCATGGCCCACACCAGGGCGCTAACACCCAAATTAGATACCATGAAGGAGACTTTGTCATGCTCCGAGGAAGCCAGGTCCAGGTAACGAGCGCAGACTTCGATGTAGGTACGGCAAGTCTCTGGGTCTCCACAGTACCTGTAGTGGTGTTTTTGGTGGAGTCCAGGTTTCTGCTGGGTCCAGGTGTGGTCGGTCCATTCTGTCACGCTGAGCAGGAGGAGGTAGGACCCAAAACGCAGAAGCCAGAATGACTTGAGGCAAGAGCAGTTGAAAAAGGTAAAATCCTTTTATTAAGGTGGCAACACAAAATAACTTAGAGATGCAGGAGTCAAATCCAGAAAACTGAAAATCAGGAAGCCAAAAAACAAAAGCTTAATAATGAGCACAAAGACTAGAACATGACGAGGGAACAAAACAACACTGACTCACAGCAGTGGACCGACAAACACAGAGGGACAAGACAGGGCTTTTAAACACAGAGGGAGGTGGTCAGGAGAACAGGTGACAGGTGTGAGTGAGATCTGGAGGGAAGGCAGGTGCATTCAATAAACTAAATGGGAAATGAACCAAGCAGGAGGGAAGATAAACATTAACCTATAAAACAAGGAATAACTAAACCTAAAGACTAAGGGCAAAAATAAACAACTCATAACTGGAGGGAAGCCTAGAGGGAGCTGGGAATAATAATGGGACATAAGAGGAGAACCTGGAGGAGAACAGGAGGAGGCTGGGGACAGAGGGACACAGAACATGACAGAAAACAATGTAATTGACACATAGATTAAGAACCGAACATCCAGATGACAGGACAAGGTTCAACGTGTGAAAAGAGAGTTCACCAAGTTCCAAATGGTTTTCAAGGACAACACATATGAATGTTAAAATCACTGAGTAATAAAACTTGATTGTAGCAGGCTACATAGTCCACTAGGAATTCAAAAAACTCAGGAATGAAGTCCGTGTTGTACTTCGGGGCCGATGAGCTACAGCACATAAAAAAGGCTGCGGATGACCAAGTTCAAATAAACATCATTCAAAGCTGCTGTAATGGGATGTAGGGTGAAGTCGCTTAATCCTAAAATTAGCTTTACGAGTTGCTACCAGTCCTCCACCACGCTGGGCCGGTCGTGGCACATTGATAAAAACACAGTCAGCTGGAACTAGTTCTTGTAAAACAGACGACTCACCGGGCGAAATCCAGGGTTCCGTCACACACAGACTGTCCAAACTGTGTGTAACCAAAAAGTCTCGAACCATAAAAGACTTGTTTACCGCTGACCTAGCATTCACCAGGCCTCATTTCAGATGCGCGTTATCCAAAACCCAGGTTGACATGTGGGATTCTAGTTGGACGTCAAAGATTCCGGAAATCCACTCCATTGTGATCACACCGCTGGAGAAAGCGGGGGGGCAAACGACATCTTCCGACGCATCCCCAACAATAAAGGTGAGCCACGTACTACCCCATTCACGTATCCGCTAAGGAACCCCGAGTTTATCCAAGTCTCACCTGGAAAGCTGTGATTGGTCTGTCAGAGCAGCTACCCAAGCCTTCAGCTTTACCAGTCATGCTCCCCGGCATCGTCGCTTTCTGTGTTTTCTCTTCAGAGAAAGCAGCGGTGGCGACAGTTGCCATCCTGTCGACACACCATACAGGTAAGGAGGCATTGTCTTCCAATAATCCTCCACAGTAGGCAATAGCAATCCTGCTGAAGAGCCTGATCTTAAATAAAGTCAAGCGATCGTAGACATACCCAGCATGCACAGATAGCAAAAGACTGGCTAAAAGCAAAAAAAAAACATTCAAACCAAGGACAACAAACAGCGAGTTATCACCAGAGGCGCCATTTTTCAGAACAGGTCTTCATTTAAAAGGTAATTATTTAGTAATTAAAAACAATTTACAGGGTAATTCCAATCAAACTATGGCTTAACAGCACCTGAATTAGGCACTATTTACTATCATATTACACAATAAAATAGCCACACATTAGCATTTACCGTATGTTGCTATATGATTACAACTAGTTAGTAATTAAATTGCAGTTACCAACTATTTATTTACCAATAATTTACACAGTAAATTGCCATATTTTACCAGGTAATAGATACTGTTAACATTTACTTATTACCATGTTATTACCATATAACTCATTGTATATCCTTTGCATTTAAATAGTTCATTAACTAGCAGTAGTACATATTGCTTTATTTGAGTAAATACAAGACATTACCAAGCAAGTAAAGGGAAACTGTACTGTAAAAGAAACCAGTGTCTTTTCTGAGTTTTTAGACAGGTATTACCATGTAACTCAGGTTAAATTATAGTTTGTATGTAACTTGTTAATAAATTATTACCAGTAATTCTGTAATGAATTAATTTACATATTATTTAATAAGCCATAAGACATGAGAATATAGTAAATATGAAATCAACCTTATGGATCTATGGGTACTTTTAACCAGAAGATTGGAACTTTTTATTGCAGGGATTAGGTAACAGCTTTGTATTCACTCAGAGACAACAGAAGAGAGAGTCAAGTTTAAAAGTTTAAAGATTTATTACTAAACAAATTAAAACTAGACTCACTTTAACACTAAATGTATGGTGTAACTAAGTGAATGAGACGGTGAATGGTGTGATGTGGAATGTTGTTCAGAACCATCAAATCCGAAGAAATGATTAGTTCTGGTGGGAGTGGAGGTGATGTCTTCACGCTAAGCTTTGGTTAGGAGATTCTTAAACACATTCTACGACATTCCGTCGGCCTACATACCTTTTTGGAAGTCCCCGTTAGATCAGGAATGTCGAGGTCCAGTTTGACCCTCTCTGGAACTGAAGCCAGTAGGAAAAGCAGCGGTTACCGACCAGACCAGTCTTTGAGATACTTCCGGGCCAAGACAGTTTGTTGGCATCTAGTGAGACCCAAACCTGGGTCATGATGGTTCAGCTTTTATTCTGAAAGGAACCGTTGCAGCAGTTGGAACAGCAACAGATTTTATCCAGCTTGTCGTTGGTTCTTTCGGCTGAAGAGGAGAGTCACGGATTGGCCACTCCGATGACTTCTCTAGAACACTTTGAACTGGCGTTAAAGATGACGTGGGCATAGTTTTATACTTCCGATGTTTTGGTTTATGGTCGAATGAAAAGATGACAGATTTACCCAGCACCACCAAAACCACGCCTCCGTCAGATCTGGCAGATTCTGATTGGATCAGTAAAAGCAATGTGTCGCTATGTGAGATCAGTCCTAGTGGAAACATTTAAAGTCATATTACTGATTATATTCTATAGGATTATAATAAAGTAATTAATATTTTCATTTCACGGATTGGTCACATCTTATTATTGACTAACACTTTGTTTGATTAGCTTTATTAAAATAGAGTTCTTTGATTTATTAAAAGGAGAGAGTCCATTCTTCATTCTTCTCTTGAGCTGGAAAGAAGCAGTTTAGAAGCAAATGCATGAGACCTTGAGGCCGTATCTCATGAAGACTAGTCCTGTGTCAGAGGAGAGGGGGAAAAGGACTTTTGGTGGAAAACAGTCATTTCATTCCGTTACACTGCTTTATTACCAAGTAAAAATACAAACTAAGTAAGGTGCTGCGCTGTAAAAGAAATCCAGTCTTGTTTGGTAGTTTTTAAAGTTCACTTTAGGTGAAAGAGGGGGTACTTTGAGTACTTTTAGTGCTGAGTAAGCGCAGCTGTGCACATGGAGGGTAAACAGTTTCCCAGAAGACTCATGATTGAGAGGTGTTCTGAAAATGTTCTCATTTTACTCAGCTTCCTCTCTGATAAATCTGAGAGAAGCTAACATGATTAAACAGAATCTTCATGTGTGCTGGGTTAGGGTTAGGCTGACACTGTGTGATTCCAAGTTGAATAGAAACTGCACTCATCTTGAATAAGAAGGTAACTTCCAGTGTTTCGTAATTATTAACCCTGGGAGAACGCATCAGTCAGAGGATGCTATTATCACATGATCCAACAGTTCCCAAGCGCCCATGTTGTGTCATCGTGAAGGAACAGCTGAGCGGGGATAATTGAGAGCAGTATTGAAAAGAAAGAAGAAAGAAAGAAAATAATCTTTTTTCAAGCGCCTCTCAAGATAAAAATCACGAGGCGCTTCACAAAAACAAATTTTTTAAAGTATTTAAAAGTTTTTTTAAAAAAGATTTAAAAATATGTTGTAGAGTTAGCATACATACTGCATGTATTTTGGGTGCTTTTTAAGCTCAATAAACTACACTACGTTTGACCAATAATATGTGAATTTCTATATAAATATGGAAATCCAATGTGATTGATCTTTTAATGTTTAACCAGAAGATTTAGAATTATTTGTTTATTCAGGGATCGTAACACACTTCGTATTAATTCAGACAGAGTCAAGTTTATAAAAAGTAAGAAATTTATTTTCTAAACACTTAAAAACATGACAACTAGGAAACACTTTATGTGATGGCAGAATCTATGTTTATGTTTATGTTTATTTATTTGGCAGACACTTTTATCCAAAGCGACTTACAATTTATAACCCATAGGGAGTGTTGTGATCTGTGGGGGAAACCGGAGTACCCGGAGGAAACCCACGCATGCATGGGGAGAACACGCAACTCCACGCAGAAAGGCCGCAGCCGAGTTTCGAACCTGCAACCTTCGTGCTGCGAGGCAACAGTGCTAACCACTGCGCCACCATGCAGCCCTAAGTGGATGGAATGTGAGGTGTGAGGATGTGTGAATGTGATGTTATCAGAACCTTCGTCTCTGAAGAAACTGAGTTCTGAGTGGGAGTGAATTTGGTCTGCTATAAACTATAAGTGAGGGTTTATAAAACCACATCAGACGCAATCTGTCGAGTCTACGTACCCTTCGAAGACCCCCGTGGTAGATCCGGAATGTGTTGAAGTCCGTGGACCCCAAAGGTACCGAAGTCCGTAGAATATACCGCAGTGCCACTAGACCGGTCTTAGAGTTGTTTCCAGGTCATGACAGGTAGTTATTTGTGTCTATGGAAGACTCTTAAGGAGTTGGAGCTGTGTCAGCTTTATTCTGAAAGAACCCTTTTGCGGTCAGCTGTAGTGTGCAACAGGTTTTGACAGCATGTCAAAAGATGCGATGGGAGAAGAGTTTTCCTCCGATGGCCAGAGTTAGGCTCAATTGACTCACTCAGGAAGTGAGTTATGTTTTAATGATGGCCATATTTTGATTACATGGCCAATCAGAATTTGACATGTAAATGGTTTTACCAACAAACCTCAGAAACCACACCTTACATCAGATACAGCAGTTTTGATTTGTGGAACAGAAAGCAGTGTGTCTTGAGATTAGTTTTACCTTGTCATCGTCATGTGAGTGTGTGAGCTGTCAGTAGATAGTGATTCACTTGCTAAATCAAACTTTACTGATCACAACAACTGCATGGTGGTGCAGTGGTTAGCACTGTTGCCTCGCAGCACGAAGGTTGCAGGTTCGAAACTCGGCTGCGGCCTTTCTGCATGGAGTTGCGTGTTCTCCCCATGCATGCGTGGGTTTCCTCCGGGTACTCCGGTTTCCCCCACAGATCACAACACTCCCTATAGGTTATAAACTGTAAGTCGCTTTGGATAAAAGCGTCTGCTAAATAAATAAACATAAACAACATAATCATATTCATTTCGACTTCAGTAATTTAAGCACAGATTAATCCAAACATTATTATTATTTAATCACATTGTTCATTCATTGTAAAAGTTCATTCTTCTTGTTCTGTGAAGCAAAGCAGATAAAGATAAGAGGGAACTTGAGAGGGACCTTGGTCAGGCACCAGTATCTTTCTTGCAGATTAAAGGTTCCAGTTAAGACATATGTCTCCATATGACCCGATACTGGAGAGGCCAACTAGATGAAAAACTGACCATTTCTGGAAGCTACAATGTTTAAAATAAGAAAACAATTAAAATTGTGATAAAATATTTTTAAGGAAAGTGAGAGAGGAAATGAACAGGAAAGAGGGAAATGAGTGGATCCCAGGAAAGGCAGAATAGGAGCAGAACAAGGAGAGGGGGGGGGGGGGGGGTGATGAAGGTCCCACCAAAGCCTGAACAGGTGAGTTTAAAGGAGACCACTGAGTCCACTGATCTTAGGCTCAGGGGGAGAGAGGTCCAGAGTCTGGGGGCCACAGCAGCAGATGATCTGTCACCTTTGGTCTTTAGCCTGGTGCTGCACAACCAGTAGGCTTTGATCACTGGACCTCAGGGACCTGAGGTGATTATCTGACCGGTTCAATATTTTCTGCCTCACAAGGGTTAAAAACTCGCCATATGCACACTACGTGAGTTGCTGGCTGAGCTGAAATATTCTAGTGGCCAATCAAAGCGCGTTCTCCGTTCACATGAGCCCAAGATGGCAGCCCCCTGTCTGCATGTCAGAAAATTAACAAAATAGAGACAGAGAAACAGAGGAAATGCCTCTACTTTTTTGCTGATGAGGTGTTGCCGCCACCTTAATTTCAAGGTTAGGAGTGTATGGGTACGGTGGCTGAAAAGAAGGGCCAGGAAAGAAGTTTATGCTAATCTACTCCAAGAGATGTTCTAACCCTTTAAAACCCAGAATTCATCTGACAGCACCGCCACCGGGATCCTGGATCCTTCAAGAGCGTAATGGAAACAGTGGGCCCATCGATCCGCAAGGTACCACTTTCTTTATTTTTCTGACACGGACAGGACAGGAGGCTGCATCTGAATACATTTTGGAATCATGTGAGCAGAGAATGCACTTTGATTGGCCACTAGATTATTTCAGCTCAGCCAGCAGCCAGCTGAGTAATGCGCACACGATGAGTTTTTACTCAATGTGAGGTGGAAAATATCAAACCGATTGGATATTCGCCTCAGCGTCTCGTTAGGTGGAAAACTCAGTGAAAATCAGGCGCACACAGTGAGGTATCTCCTGAACAAATGGTCATTCGAGGCCGTTTGATCAACAGTTTGCTCTCGTGTGCGGCAGGCTTTAGAGGGTAAAACATTCCCATCTTGCTGGCACATCTCTGTAAGGTATAAATAGTCCAGCCTTTCTCTGGTGAACAGCTTATTTTAAAAAAGGATTTCAAATCAAAAATCAAATCAAATCACTTTTATTGTCACGTTCACATGTGCAGGTACACTGGTACAGTACATGCGAGTGAAATTCTTGTGTGCGAGCTTCACAGCAACAGAGTTATGCAAATAAAATATAAAAATGGCTAATCTAAGTAATAATATGTCTAAGTTGTAATGTATATACATTACTAAATGTTTATGCAAGTATATTATTATTTTTTTTAATATATTGTTCTACGTGTGTGCGTGTGTGGATTTGTTTGAAATAGAGTGAGCAGGGCACACTGAAGTGTCCTGGAGGACATTTGTCTTCTTAATCTGATGGAGAGGGGTGGGTTGTAAACCTCTGATGCATTTCTGACTTCTCTGGTAGAAGCCCTTTGGAACGGGGGAAGCTCGTTCTATAGCTTCGGACCTGCTTCTGAAAATGCCCTATCCCCTCTCACCTTCAAGCACCACATCGGGACCGAGAGCAGCAGAGGTTGTCTGAGCAGAGCGTCCAAGCGGGGGCATAATGTTGTTGTAAGGCTGCCAAGTAAGGCAGCGCCAACCCATTCACTGCTTTAAACATTACAGTAGTCCAGGCGTGCACTAAAACAAATATGAATGACAACCTCAAAATCACTTCTTGAAAGCGCTGGAAGTGATGAAAGGAGGACGACCTCACATCAACGGTCTGTCAAAGCAGAGGGCACCATCATTACTGCTAACATCATTATTAATGTTATTAAATAATCTTAGATTTTACGTAAAAATATGCTTAATTGCATTTACTTGTTTGTGGCGATTTGGTCAAATATGGCAGCCTTTCATGCTATGATTTGACCAAATTTGTTGAGTTTAATATTTAAAACACATACATCCTCATTTTGCACAACTAGTTAACCTTGTAACATGGGATTTTCATAAACCTACCATTGTTAGTTGTAGAAATCTGGCTGTGAACCCAAGGAGAGACTGAGGTGTAGGAAGGCTGTTTTCTAGTTCTGCAGACACACCAATATTTGGCATGTCATAGATCTGCACCATGGTGTGACTAGCTTTATGTCTGATCATTAGTTGGGTGAAGTCCTGTAATTTTAAGGGCTTGTGAAAAGATGCAAGACATAATTTATGATGTGAGTGGATGTGTCTGTATACAGACACTGGCCCCATTAAGGGTTTGGTGGTTTTTAAACAAAATAATTACCATCTGAACAGAATTTTTTGAAGGAAATCTATAGTTAATCTCAGTGCTGCTTTGTGTTTCAGCTCATCCATTTCTGGTCAAACAAAACAAGCTAGAGGAGACCAAATATGAGGGAGAGAGTCTTATCCTCACCTGCAACCCTCCAGAGAGTTCTACTCCTCCCAAAATCTACTGGATGGACAAGTGTGAGTGCACCTTTCAAACTGGTTTCATCCCTTCGTTTACATTAACTCATGGCTTTATAATAAGCTTATAACTCAAGCAATAAGAACTAAGTCAAATTGTTATAAAGCTTCGTGAGCAACCTGACAAGAAATCCAAATATTCACTCTCATAACTCATCTGCAATTCTGTTGATACTGAACTTCCACCAGGAGCCACAGAGACTCAACATCGGTACACCACAGGGTCGTGTGCTTAGCCACAGCACTGTGTCTCCGTCTGTAACATCAATAGAATCATTAGCTTTGCAGATGACACAACAGTGTTTGGTCTCATTTCAAGCAGGTGCAAGTGTCAAGAATGGTGTCGGGTCAATAACCTGCTCCTCAACACCAACAAAAGTAAAGAGCTTGTAATTGGATGTAGAAAGAGCAAGGATGACATCGAGCCACTCACCATCAATGGGGTCTATGAAGGGAGAGCATCAGTGTTTTCAGGTGAAACTCAGAGGTGGGAAGTAATGAAGTACAAATACTTTGTTACGGTACTTAAGTAGTTTTTTTAGGTATCTGAACGTTACTTTTTACTTTTACACCCAACATTGGAGCACAAATATCTGTACTTTCCACTCCTTACATTTTCAAAATGGTCTTGTTACTTCAACACGTACCTCACGTACTGCACTTATTACGTGTATATTGATGGTGTCATGATTACGCAAATGTCGGAAAAGCAGGGGGAAAATTAACATTGTGGCAAGAAGGTATCCGGTGGGAGCGAGATTTGAAACACAGAACAACACAAACAACATGAATGAAGATGGTGGCCTGCGAAATGCTGCAGGTTCAGTGTTTCCCCTAGGAATTTTTCCAGCTGTGCGGTGGGGGTGGGGGGTATGATACGTCTCACCTTCATGATAATATTGTTTTATGTGATGCACTCCACTTTGAACTGCACCAATCCAGCAACTGCTGCATTTTAATAACTAGTATTAAAGGTGAATACACCAATATTTGCACAAGAATAATTTTTGTTTTAAACTCTCAGTGACACACTTTGCGGGGGGGGGGGGGGGGGGGGGGGGGGTTGGCATTTAATTTTTCTTGGCGTCTGGAAAAACATCTCCTTCTGCCCCCTGTGTTTTGGTCCAAGACCATTAGTGGGCTGGCCCTGTTAGACACCTGCTACACCCCTGCTTAGTAGACTTAATGAAGTATTTTTAAGCCAGTATAAAAATGACTGAAACACAAATTTACATATTTGGCATTACTGACCAATATCTTTGATTTAATTTATTTGTTAAGAACATCAAGATGCATTACGGTGAACATTATAATAAAGTACATGTTTCTAGTGCAGAGAGGAGACGACCCATAGAAGCACTGATCTGATCTCATTTCAGAGAAAAATAGAACAGGTCAGATGCACCTAATAAATAAAATTACTGACATAAACTCAGGAATCTGTTTCTTTGCTTCACTGTTCTGGTGCTGAAAATATCACTCAGGTGGATCAGAGGAGATACACAGATGAATGCACCTCTTATTTATTATTTGGAAATGAGTGGGTGTGGTTTACATCAATACGGTATTTTAAATCTGAAATTGATATGGATTCATCAGAAGTTGCTATGTGTATTGTTTATCTGAAAACTATTTACAGAGCAGCATCAGAACTGAGATTAATTATGTTTGATCACAATAGTAAAGGAACTGTTACAGAACAAGTTTTTCAATAAAATCAGAACATTAATATTTAAGTGCATGGATTAATACATCTGAACTCATGCAGTAGGAACTAGGAAATATGAAATACTAGAACCATTTTATTTTTATTTGATTAAACTGATTTTTTCCTAATGTTGTTTTCCCACACACAGTTAAACAACACAATGTTGATAGAGGTGGCCCAAACCACCTCAACTGGCTCCTTTTGATCCGGAGGAGCAGCGGTTCTACTCCGAGTCCCTCCCGAATGTCCAAGCTCCTCACCCTATCTCTAAGGCTGAGCCCGGCCACCCTACGGAGGAAACTCATTTTGGCCGCTTGTATCCGCGATCTCGTTCTTTTAGTCATTACCCAAAGCTCATGACCATAGGTGAGGATTGGGATGTAGATCGACCGGTAAATCGAGAGCCTGGCTTTCTGGCTCAGCTCCCTCTTCACCACGACAGATCGGCTCAGCGTCTGCATCACTGCAGGTGCTGAACTGATCCGCCTGTTGATCTCCCGATCCCTCCTACCCTCACTCGTGAACAAGACCCCGAGATACTTACACTCCTCCACTTGAGGTAGGACCTCTCCCCCGTCCTGGAGTTGGCAAGCCACCCTTTTCCGGTTGAGAACCATGGTCTCAGATTTGGAGGTGCTGATCCTCATCCCAGCCGCTTCACACTCGGCCGCGAACCTACCCAGCAAGAGCTGAAGGTCAGAGCTGGATGAAGCTAGGAGGACCACATCATCCGCAAAAAGCAGAGACGAGATTCTCCTGCCACCAAACTCGACACACTCCACACCACGGCTGCGCCTAGAAATTCTGTCCATAAAGGTAATGAACAGAACTGGTGACAAAGGGCAGCCCTGGCGGAGTCCAACCCTCACTTGGAACAGGTCCGACTTACTGCCAGCTATGCGGACCAAACTCACGCTCCTCTGGTAAAGGGACTGAATGGCCCTTAACAGAAAGCCACCCACCCCATACTCCTGGAACGTCCCCCACAGGGTGCCCCTGGGGACACGGTCATAAGCCTTCTCCAAATCCACAAAACATGTGGATTCGTTGGGCAAACTCCCATGCCCCCTCCTTCACCCTTGCAAGGGTATAGAGCTGGTCCACAGTTCCACGGCCAGGACGAAAACCACATTGCTCCTCCTCTATCTGAGATTCAACTATCGATCGGACCCTCCTCTCCAGTACCTTGGAGTAGACCTTTCCAGGGAGGCTGAGGAGTGTGATCCCCCTATAGTTGGAACACACCCTCAGGTCACCATTCTTAAAGATGGGGACCACCACCCCGGTCTGCCACTCCACAGGAACTGCCCCTGATGACCATGCAATGTTGCAGAGACATGTCAACCATGACAGCCATACAACATCCATAGCCTTGAGATTCCCAGGATGAACCTCATCCACCCCCCGGGCTCTGCCGCTGTGTAATTGTTTGACTACCTCAGCAACTTCTGCCCCCGAGATTGGACAGTCCATCCCCAGGTCTCCCGGCTCTGGTTCCTCCTCGGAATGCGCATTGGTGGGATTGAGGAGCTCCTCAAAGTATTCCTTCCACAGTCCGACTATAGCCTCAGTTGACGTCAGCAGCCCACTGTAAACAGTGTGATCGAGTTGCTGCCTTCCTCTCCTGAGGCGCCGGACAGTTTGCCAGAACCTCTTTGGAGCCGATCGATAGTTTTTCTCCATGGCCTCACCAAACTCCTCCCACGCCTGAGATTTTGCCTCGGCAACTGCCACTGCTGCATCCCGCTTGGCTATCCGGTACCTGTCTGCTGTCTCTGGAGACCCACAGACCTGCCACGCCCTGTAGGCCTCCTCCTTCAGCCTGACGGCTCCCCGAACCTCTGGCGTCCACCAGCGGGTACGGGGGTTGCCACCACGACTGGCACTGGCCACCTTGTGACCACAGCTAGCAACAGCCTCCTCAACAATCGCAGAGTGGAACAAGGCCCACTCGGAGTCAATGTCCCCCACTGCTCTCGGGACGTGGTCAAAGCTCTGCCGGAGGTGGGAGTTGCAGACCGTCTTAACAGTTTCTTCTGCCAGGCGTTCCCAGCAGACCCTCACTATGCGTTTGGGTCTGCCAGGTCTAAAATTATTATTTCGAATTATTATTGTGAAACTTGAAGTGTCCTTCACTCTGGGACGGAACAGCAGCAGATAAAGATGATGTTCAGCAGACATCATGGCTCCTCGCTTGTTTAATCTGTGGGGCAAAGTTACAGACGACCCAGCTTGACCTAGATGGGAAAACGTGACCTTTGTCGCAAATTGGAGGCCCTTCATGACGCTACAGTTGATTGAGTCCATGATCAAGAATTAATAACCATAAATTTTTTCATAACACCCATGTTTCCTGTCATTTCTTTCCACAAATCAAACGCTTGTTGCGCATCTTTTCACTCCTCCAGTCACGGGGGAATTAAATGTTCATATTTTTAGAGTTTTTTTCTCGAGGTAATCTTCAAGCTTCTCCGTGTCTGCCGCTAGTTATCCTCGTCTCTCTTTCTGTTTTTGAGGGCGCAATGCCAGCGGTGTAGACAACAGATGTGCCCTGACCAATCACAAGCTTGTGTTCTCCATCTCGACAGATGGATGTTTAGAAAAGAGAGCTCGACTCTGTCCGTCCTTGAGAGGGCTCTCCAGCAGGCTCGCAAGGACGGATAATGGCATTGCGTGCGTCCGTCCCGACACAAATGGAGAAGTATAATTTAGGCTTTAGTCTGGAAGTTGACCAAATGCGGGGACGGGAGAAGATGTTCTGCTGGGGTGTGGCTGTTCTGCAAAGCTTCTGCTTTGGGCCCTTGCTACATGGGCTGTGTTCTTCCGGTCGGCAACACGATGGCGCCTGTGCTTGGCTTAGCCGCGG
This sequence comes from Nothobranchius furzeri, assembly GCF_043380555.1. Classification (NCBI taxonomy): domain Eukaryota; kingdom Metazoa; phylum Chordata; class Actinopteri; order Cyprinodontiformes; family Nothobranchiidae; genus Nothobranchius; species Nothobranchius furzeri. Next base: position 31,405,137 of record NC_091750.1, on the reverse strand, counting down.
TCACCGGCCACTTTTTCAAACTTTTCTCCACTAACCTCCTCTTTCCACCTTGCTCCTGTCTGTGATCCTCTTCAGTAGTGTCCCTTCTACCATCTCCTATGATCGCCAGACTCTTTTGTCCTTCCGTTCGTTCACGATCGCCCAAGATGCACCGAGGATTTACCATCCTGTTTGTTTACCTGAGCGGCACACTGGCCCGGAACCAAACAATGATCCAGAGCTGCGCACCTCTAGCGATGTTTGTCCAGTCCCGGGAAAACGTCGGAGGAAAAGAGGTAAACGAGCAGGAATCCAGGTGAGAATAAGACTTCTCTTAAAGCATGGTTTATCTGGTAAACATCGGCGCGATCTTCTAGCTTCTTGTCCTTCGTTTGGCGACCTGAGCTCCACTTCCGCATTCCCGCCAGGCCGCGTTGGGACGCGGTTCATCCGTCCAAGTGTTTTAAGGTCGGTTTATCCTCATTCCTCAGTGGTTTCTCCTCCTGTTCCCTCCATAAGTGGTTTTTATAAACACCATGGATCTAACCCTGCCAATTTACGTCCACTAACTCCAGCTGTTTCTGTAGTTTCTGATTCCTCCACCTCACTCTCTATTAAATACCCGCTCTGTTAACAATATTATGCACTGCGCCACCATGGGCTGCATGGTGGCGCAGTGGTTAGCACTGTTGCCTCGCAGCATGAAGGTTGCAGGTTCGAAACTCGGCTCGGCTGCGGCCTTTCTGCGTGGAGTTGCGTGTTCTCCCCATGCATGGGTGGGTTTCCTCCGGGTACTCTGGTTTCCCCCACAGATCGTAACATGCCCTATAGGTTATAAATTGTAAGTCGCTTTGGATAAAAGCATCTGCTAAATAAATAAACATGAACATGAACAATAAGTCCTTCCTGCTCAATGATCTAATTCTGTCTAAAAACCTGGATTTTATGTTTCTGACTGAAGTTTGGCAGCAAACATCTGATTATTCTGCTCTGATTGAACTCTGCCCGAGTGGTTATTCTTTTCTTAGCCAGCCCCGGGGTTCTGGTCGTGGTGGAGGCCTAGCTGTTGTTTTCAGAGACCATCTTCCATGTAGCTCTACAACCTCTGGTCACTTTGCTTCCTTTGAACTGCAGCTGATTAAAGTCGGGCGTAAGGACCCGTTCTACTGTGCTGTGGTCTATCGTCCACCTGGTCCAAACAGTTCTTTCCTTCAGGAGTTTAGTGACTTTCTATCCTCCACTGTGAAGCTGTCCAGACTGGTGATTGTGGGTGACTTTAAGATCCACGTTGATGATCCCTCTGATCTTTTTGCCATGAATTTCTCCAGCCTTATGGACACCTTCAGCTTTACCCAGCATGTTTCTGGCCCCACACACACCAGGGGGCACACTCTAGACCAGGGGTGCCCAACTAAAACAGCAAGAGGTCCACTACCTCCATCACCAAATTTATCCTGAGTCCGAAGGTTTTAAATCAATCACACAGAGTTGTTCTTTCCTTGTAATCTCAAATTCAGATCATTGAGATGCCCTGTGATGTCAAGAACAAAAGCTACTTTGTCCATGTTTTTCTCATCCTCCAGAAACTGCAAAAAAACAACAACACTGGCCTTGTGACTTTGTTGTTGTGACAAAAACTGTTGTATTTCGTGTCGTAGACCCCAGAAGTGTGCAAGCACTCTCCCTTTGCTTAGCCACCTAACACTGGAATGCAAGAGTAAGTCATTAGCCTCTGCATTCACCTCTGCTAAAAATTCACGAAGCCGACGATGCTGATGAGATGAAGAAGCACAGAGAAAGTTAACAAGTTTAGTGACTGTGTCCATTACCTCAGCATATTCCTCTGAGAGGGAGGAACACAGAACAGACACATGAATAATACAGTGATATGACAACAGGTCCGGTTTGTCCTCTTTTAGTCGACTAACTGCCCCTTTTTCTTGTCCTATCATTGAAGGTGCCCCATCAGTAGTAACAGAGACAACATCTTTCAGATTAATCCCTCTTCCAGTCAACATTTCTTTAATTGCTGAGTAAATATCCTCCCCTCTGGTGTGTGTTTTTAGTGCTGTGATGCCTAAAAGATCCTCCACAAAACCTCTACTGTCCTCATGACAGAATCTGACATATACCAGAAGCTGGGTGTGGTCATTCACATCTGTTGATTCATCAGCTGCTACGATATGCACGGAGCACTCTGAATAGCACAGTCAAGCTGGGTCTGTGCATCTTGGGATAAAACTTCTGCTCTCCTTGGTGTGCTTGTGGCCCACATGGGAATTTGCCTGACCTTTTCTTTCAGTTGTTGTCCTTCTTTTCCATCCAGAAGTGTTTCTGCCACGGCCTCCATTCACTCCTTGATCATTTCTGAATCCGTGAAAGGCTTTTAATGTTTTCCCCAAATCCACTGTACTCGCAGTGAACACTCATATGCTCGCTGTTGTGCGGTAAGAGACTGAGTTGTTAAATGACTTGTATAGCACCTCTCAGAGTCAGAGGACTCCAAAGCGCTTTACACTACAGAGTATCATTCATCCATTCACACACACATTCACACACTGGTGGTGATGAGCTACAATGTAGCCACAGCTGCCCTGGGGCGCACTGACAGAGGCGAGGCTGCCGAGCACTGGCGCCACCGGTCCCTCCGACCACCACCAGCAGGCAACGTGGGTTAAGTGTCTTGCCCAAGGACACAACAGCAGAATCCTCTGTCCAAAGCCGGGATCGAACCTGCAACCTTCCGATTACTGGATAACCCGCTCAACCTGTTGAGCTACTGCTGCCCAAAACAGTAACATTAACTGCGTAGCTCTCTCGTACTGTCCCCGCAGTTCATTTATTCTTCGTGTCCTAACCTCAGACCCAGGTGGAAAGTTCTGGTGGAAGTGCTTATGTTTGGTTTCGTGATGTCTCTTCAGATTTCCACTTTTTATTAGTCCGACTGTTTCAGAACATATAAGGCAGACTGGCCGTACACCCGGCGGAGGTAAAATAAAGGCATAAGCTTCAATCCATTCATCTTTAAATGTCCGAATTTCATAGACCGCTTTACGTATTTTTGACAAAGCCATCTTCATTTACTCACTTGTGTTTGCAAGTCATCCTCATTTTATTAGCAAGTGTGGGCATCCAAGCTGGTTACTGAGCAAACAGCTTTAAATGAAACATCTATGTTTTTCCCCTGTGCGCGCGTGAGGTGAGTGGCGCATTACTGCCACCTGCTGTCGCTGATCTGCATAGCAGCCTGGCGCTGACAGCCACTTTAGCCGATAGGAAGCAACGTCAATAAAAAATGCTTTGAGGTCCGGACAAAACCCTCTCGGTGTCCGGATTTGGACCGGAGTCCAGGGGTTGCTGACCCCTGCTCTAGACCTTGTTTTTACCCTGAGTCTAAATGCTGACAGTGTTTGTCCTGAGGACGTTTATATTTCAGATCACCATTGCATTTTCAGCAAAGCAATGTTGGTGAAGTCTGGAGAGGCCTTAGAACCATCTCAGGTCATAAACATCAGAACTCTCTGCCTGTGAGGGATATGAGGTGGGCTAATGAACTGAATCAATTCTTTAATAGATTTGACTCAGCTACAAGGCAGACCTCAACGTCGGCTGCTGACTCTCCCACCCTCTCTACCACTGTTTCACCTCTGACCTCTCACCCCTCCTCACCTTCAGTAACAGTATCTAGTATACACTTTATGCAAGGCCCCGGCTGGTCCCTCTCTACCACACAGGTGAGGGGGGAAATGAGGAGGATAAATGGCAGGAAGGCAGCGGGTCCAGATGGTATCAGCGCATGGGTGGTCAGGTCCTGCGCGGACCAACTGTGTGAGGTAATCAGGCACCTTTTCAACCTGAGCCTGAGGCTGGGAAGAGTCCCAAAGCTCTGGAAAACATCTTGTGTAGTTCTGGTGCCAAAGACTTCACGCCCCAAGGATTTTAACAGCTACAGGCCGGTGGCTCTAACATCCCATCTGATGAAGACTCTGGAGCGGTTGGTTCTGGTTCGGCTTCGGCGCCTAGTGGGCTCTTCATTGGACCCGCTTCAGTTTGCCTATCAAACTGGCATTGGTGCTGATGATGCGGTCATCCACCTCCAGCATCAGTCGCTCGCTCACCTGGAGACTGTTGGGAGTACTGTGAGGATCATGTTTTTTGACTTCTCCAGTGCCTTCAATACCATTCTTCCCTCTGTTCTGAAGGACAAACTGGTGAATGCTGGAGTGGATCATCACTTCGCTACCTGGATTCTGGACTACCTTTCTGACCGACCACAGTATGTGAGGACTCAGGGCTGTGTGTCGGATAGTGTCGTCTGCAGCACGGGGCCCCCCCCAGGGAACGGTTCTGGCTCCGTTCCTTTTTTACAATCTATACTGCGGACTTCTCCAATAACACTACTCAGTGCTTCTTGCAGAAGTTCTCTGATGACTGTGCGATTGTAGGTCTCATCAGGGATGGGGATGACAAGGAGTACAGGAGACTGACTCAGGATTTTGTGGACTGGTGCCAGTTGAACTATCTACAGATTAATGCCAGCAAAACTAAGGAGCTGGTGGTAGACTTTCGTAGGCATAAGCATTCCTCGCTTCAACCATTGAGCATACAGGGCATGGACATTGAGACTGTGGACAGTTACAGGTACCTTGGGGTCCATTTGAACAATAAACTGGACTGGACTCATAATTCAGATGCCCTGTATAGAAAAGGGCAGAGTAGGCTGTACCTACTACGGAGACTGAGGTCATTTGGAGTTGTGGGCCCTCTCCTGAAGACCTTTTATGACTCTGTGGTGGCCTTGGCCATCTTTTATGGTGTGGTCTGCTGGGGCAGCAGCATCTCTGCGGGGGATAGGAAGAGGCTGAACAGACTGATCCGCAGGGCCAGTTCTGTTCTAGGATGCCCCCTGGACCCTGTGGAGTTGGTGAGTGACAGGAGAATAACAGCTAAACTGTCATCCCTGTTGGATAATATCTCCCATCCCATGCAGGTGACTTTGACAGCTATGAGCAGCTCCTTTAGTGGGAGACTGCGGCACCCAAGGTGTGGGACAGAGAGATTCCGGAGGTCTTTCCTCCCCACTGCTGTCAGACTTTACAACAAATCTGTTGGATGAAGTACCGTAAATCCTCTAATACAGGCCCGGGCCTGTATTTGACTCAAGCTCATCAAGCTCCAGGCCTTTATTGGAAGGAGGGCCAGTATTAGAGGCAGGCCTCTATTTCTATTTGAGCAAAATGAACTAATGGTTCGTTGGAGTTTTTGACAATTAAAATTGCGCCCACATTTTCAACGTTAAACACGTTTCTTTTAACAACGGTAGTTTCTGCTTCAGCCCTCTCCCCCCTCCCCTTGCTTCAGCCCTCTCCCCCCTCCCCCTGCTTCAGCCCTCTCCCCCTCCCCCTGCTTCAGCCCTCTCCCCCCTCCCCCTGCTTCAGCCCTCTCCCCCTCCCCCTGCTTCAGCCCTCTCCCCCCTCCCCCTGCTTCAGCCCTCTCCCCCCTCTCCCTGCTTCAGCCCTCTCCCCCCTCCCCCTGCTTCAGCCCTCTCCCCCCTCCCCCTGCGCAGCGGCCGCAAACTCACTGATGCGCCTGCAGCCTCTCGGAGTTCCTGCTGCTCTAAACATTAAAATAATTATTTCATTTTCTGTTCCTCACTTCTGATTTCCTTCAATGGTGTCTGTTTGTTGCTACCACCAGGTACAAAAACTAACTTGTTTTTATTCGACTATTTTTCTGTCCTGCCTGTTTATTATCTTCCTGCATCTCCTCTCAATCCTAAAGAAAAACTGCTACCTGGGTTCATATATATTCACCTCATGAGTTACCTTTGAACTGCAGTTCTAAAAGATCTACCGACCGCAAAAACAGCAGAGCGCTCGCTGTTTGGCGGCCGTATCAGTGATCAGTGCGTCGGAGGACAAGGTGCGCGCAGCGTCCCGCTCCACAGCATGCAGCGAAACGCATCAGGCGCAAATAAAAGACAGAAAACATTAAAGGAAATGAACCGACATGAACGATCGCGTGTTAAATTAGTTTTTGAGGTGGTGACACCTGATTGCGGCCGTGCTCAGGAGGCAGATCTACCGACTGCGAAAACAGCGGAGCGCTCCCTGCTTGCCGGCCGCATCAGTGATCTGTGCGTCGGAGGACAAGGTGATGCGCCCCGCTCCACAGCAGCGAAACACATCAGGCGCAAATAAAAGACAGAAAACATTAAAGGAAATGAACCGACATGAACGATCGCGTGTCAGTAGCTAAGGTCTGGCACAGCGCGTTGCCCCCCTGAGCGCAGGAGCTTGTCACCTGCTGATAGCAGGCTGCTGTCTTTTCCGAGGGCTGCATCTTGCCGGTCATTATCACGTGACAGCGACTAGTCGACGACAGGCATAAAAAGTCACTATAGTGAAGTCGACTAGTTCATACAACCCCTACTGCTGCTCCCCAGAGTGTTCTGCAGCATAATCAGCATGTTCTCTTTGAACTTGATAGTGTAATGACTTGGCTGGGGTTGTAAGCCAGGTGCATTCTGGGTATTGTGTTATATGTGTTTCCTATCGTTCTGTTAGTTCCTATGTGCTGATTTGCGTGTTGTGTGAGTGTTATGTAAGCCACAGGGAAGGTGATGTGTGTTCTGTGTAGCGGGTTGAATTAGCATGGTTAACTGACACCGTGACTCTGTGTGGTAGGAGCGTGATAGAGGATCGTGTCTGTAGCGTTACAAAGCGTTGAAGAAAGAGCCTAATAAAGGTCTGTGTGAACCTCTACTGCCTCCTGCTGGTGGATTTGGGGACTATAATCCTGCCGCTGGGACATCATACTTGCTTGTAACCACATCCCACCCGGCCACAATAAGAGACCGGCCATTATTTACCTTCGCTGACTCCGACACCGGCCAAAATTGGAGACCCGGCCTTTAATTGAATACCGGCCTGTATTAGAGGATTTACGGTATACTCTGTATTTCTAAGCTGTATATAGTATGGTTATTTTTTACTCCATTCTTAAGGTATAAATTATCTATTGTATTGAGCTTATTTTATCTCATTACGATCGAACTTATTGTATTTTAGTGTTTTCTTCCTCTGCTGCATAACTTTTACTTTACTTGCTTGTGGAAGAAAACCCATCTCCACGTCCATCTGCTGCACCTAAAGGATCATCTGACATCCTTTAACTCTGCAGTCAGAGACGCTAGGGTTTCCTATTTCTCCAACCTGGTGTCCCAGAGCAAAGGGAACCCCAAGGTGCTGTTTAACACTATCAGCAGCATCGTCTCTCCTGCCTCTCCTACAGCCTCCATCCACTCTGTTGCAGACTGTGAGAACTTTCTGTGTTTCTTTGTGGACAAAGTCAATAAGGTTAGATCTAGCATCTCTCCTTCAGCCTTATCGCTGCCTCTCCCGACTCCAACCAGGCCCATCATCCTAGATAGCTTTGCTCCTGTTTCTTTGCCTGAGTTAACCAAACTAGTTAACTCTATGAAGACCTCTGCATGCCCCCTCCACATCTTACCCTCATCTTTGTTTAAAAGTGCTTTTCAGTCCATCGGTCTCAGCGTGCTCTCTATAATTAATGCTTCTCTGGTCTCTGGTCAGGTCCCTGCTTACTTTAAGAACGCTGTAATCCACCTGCTTCTTAAAAAACTGAGTCTCGACCCCTCTCTCCATAGCAGCTTCAGACCCATCTCTAAACCTCCGTTCATCTCCAAGATCTTGGAAAAGGTTGTGGCTAAACAACTCACAGCTGCTCTTGATGAACAGAACATCTATGATAGCTTCCAGTCAGGTTTTCGTAGAGCTCATTCTACTGAAACAGCTCTTCTTAGGGTCTCTAATGACCTTCTGACCCACAGTGATGCAGGGGACTGTTCTCTTCTGGTCCTGCTGGACCTGACTGCAGCCTTTGACACTGTTGACCATCACCTGCTACTGGAGAGGCTCAGAGACTGGGTAGGCCTATTAGGATCTGCTCTGGAGTGGTTCTCCTCTTATCTCTCTGAGCGCTCCTTTTCTGTGGCCGTCTCCAAGTTTAGGTCCTCCACCACCTCTCTTACCCATGGTGTCCCACAAGGTTCTGTGCTGGGGCCTCTGCTCTTCCTCCTCTATCTGCTTCCTCTTCAACACATCCTGAGCTCCTTCAAAGGAATCTCCTACCATCTTTATGCAGATGACATCCAACTGTACATCTCCTTCAAGCCCCATGAGATGTCTAAGCTGCAGCTGTTACACACCTGCTTAGACTCTATCAAAACCTGGATGGTGGGAGCTTTCTTCAGCTGAATGAAGATAAGACTGAGATCCTCATCTGTGCCCCAGACAAGCTGGTTCCCAAAGTCAGAGACTCTCTTGGTCAGCTTGCTTCTCACACCAAACCCTCTGTGAGGAATCTTGACGTGACCTTTGACCCAGCTCTCACCCTGGATTCTCATGTCAGTTCTCTTGTTTGCTCTTCCTTCTTCCATCTCAGGAACATTGCTAAGCTGAGTCCCATTCTGTCCCGCTCTGAACTTGAGACAGTTCTCCACACCTTCATCTCCTCACGCTTAGACTACTGTAACTCTCTTTTCACGTGTCTGAGCAGAACCTCCCTGAACCGTCTACAGGTGGTTCAGAACGCCTGTACTCGGCTTCTGACCAAGTCCTCCAAACACACCCACATCACCCCGCTTCTCCTCCAGCTTCACTGGCTGCCAGTCAACTTCAGGGTTCATTTCAAGATCCTGGTTCTGGTCTATAGGGCCTTACATGGACAAGCACCATCTTACATTGGTGATCTTCTTAGTCCCTACACCCCCAGCAGGTCCCTGAGGTCCAGTGATCAAAGCCTACTGGTTGTGCAGCACCAGGCTAAAGGTCAAAGGTGACAGATCATCTGCTGCTGTGGCCCCCAGACTCTGGACCTCTCTCCCCCTGAGCCTGAGATCAGTGGACTCAGTGGTCTCCTTTAAAAAGCAGCTGAAGACTCACTTGTTCAAGCTGGCTTTTGTATGACCTTCTTCACCTCTCTCTCTTTATTCTGCTCTCCCCACCTATTCCACCTTCCTCAGGATCCACTGATTTCCCTCTTTCCTATTCACTCTCTCTTTCTTTACATTTTTTTTAAATCGCAATTGCTTATTTTTGCTCATTTTACATATATTTTTAAACATTTTCTAAATGCTTTTTTATATTTTTACATTTTAATTTTTTAATTTTTTGTTTTTGTTTTTGTGAAGCGCCTCATGATTTTTATCTTGAGAGGTGCTATAGAAATTATATTTTCTTCTTCTTCTTCATGCCCTGGGTGCATTTTGGGAACAGGGGTGCCTAATGGGGCCAGTGGGGGAGCTGGCTCCCTGGAGGGCTCAGGCCCCCCAGCCATTCTTCCCCATCCTCAGACATTTTCTTCCTCCTTCTCCTTCCCGTCACCACATAATTATGCACATAGGACCTTGGGGTGTGAATGAATCAGGGGGTGCATGTATGTTTTCCATTTCCTCAGTCCCGTGGCAGCCTTTAACCCAAGTTTATTTTGCACATTAAAGACCTCCACCAATGACATTCCACGCAAATTCACACTCAAGGTTGGTTTATGCTTGATGCGTCCGCGAGGTCTGCACAGCTCCGCGCGGAAAAGTTGCATCATTTTGCGTCATTTTAACAACACGCCCCTCCATCGCGCCTCCGCACGGCCCAAAATTTCCACAACGCGCACCTAGGAAATTTTCTTAACCATGCAGATGGTCAGACGCAGAAAAACATGGCGGACTGGCAAGAACTAGTATGGCAGAGGTTCGTAAATACAGACATTTGTATGATTCAGCTCTCAGAGATCACCGTGATCAACATGTTGTTAATAATTCTTGGAGAGAAGTAGCTCGCACTGTCGGAAAAGACGAGGACGCTGTTAAAATGCTGGAATGCCATGTTGTAAACAGTAATTTCTACTTCTACTATGGTGTAGTGTTGGATGCATGCCGTAGCGCTCCATGCTGCCCCCTACAGTTTGGGAGAATATTGGCTCACCGCAGAGACGAGCCGCATGAACCATAAACACTGCGAGCTGTGAAGCGCGTTCCATCCGCGAGCCGCATCACCGCACGGAAAGTAAATGCGTCAAGCATAAACCAAGCTTTAGGGCCTTGGAGGAGAGCAAACTCAGTGGCACCTGGCAGGGGGATCTTTCAGCCACACCTCAAGTTTCTTTGCCCACTTTCAATTATAATCTGCACCTAGACACTGAGGGTTGGGGGGGGGGGGGGGGGGTGGGGGGGGGGGGCTGCCGCAGAGGGAGACTTGTTGTTATTGTGTTGAAATAAACTCCTCAGTCCACCCAGATGTTTTGTGTGCGTGTGTGTGTGTGTGTGTTCTTTAAGGTGACATTTTTTTTTACCTTTTTGTACCCAAGTAAAAGTACGGGCTTTAAAAAGTACTTGGGTAAAAACATTTATGATAATGAAAATCATAAATTTATTTTGTGAAAATCTACTGAATGAGTCACTGATCTCCATCACTAAATCCATTCTACACAGTATTGTTGTTATTAGTAAAGAAAAAAAACATTATACTGGGCAAAAATTGGGGCAGCTGAAACTGTGCCCAATCTCCTTTCAGACTAAAATAATCAATGTTGGTATGAAACTGCCTCCAGTAGCTCAGAGTACACATGTCTGACCTATATCAAAGCCTGTGTTGACTACAACTAAACATTTTTGAGATTTAGTGGGCTAAAACTGACTAAATTAAATTAAAGTGCATTTTTGCTCAAATAACTAGGACTAAAACTTAGATGGCTGCCAAAAAAACACTGGTCTGAAATTGTGAATGTTGAGTTTTCATAAGCTGTAAGCCATAATCACCACAATTATAACAAACCAAAGGCTGAAACATCTGGCTTTGCATGGAAATGAGTCTAATTGATTAGTTTCACCTTCTAGGTTTACTCACTGACACAAATAAATCATATTCTATTCTACCCACAAGTTTCTGGGCATTGAGCTGAAGGATACACTGCACCCTCTAATTTAACTGTTGTTTGGAAAAGTCACAATGACATTAAATATTTGAATTGATTTGACATTAGTAGCTTTTAACATTAAGTTTTAGACCCTGCTTACAGTGTGCTGTCTTTTCTGACTGTGTGTTTGCTTTCCCCAGACATGGTCCATATTGAGCAGAGTGAGCGAGTCATTATTGGCTTGGATGGAAACTTGTACTTCTCAAATCTTCTGCTGGATGACAGCATAAATGGAACTACATGCAATGCTCATTATGTAGCAGCAAGAACCATCCTCCCTGACACCATGGTACAGCTCAGCGTCCTACCTCGTAAGTGTCTGTTCATGAAACAAGTCTTATTCGCTATGTGATGAACATTATCTGACTAAATTTTAAAATGACAGAGTCTTCACTAGTAACATGCAGACGCACACCCATCTGGAATAATCCTGATCTTTTGCAAAATAACAAAATGATGATCCTTCCGGACTGGAAAAGTAAAGGAATCCTATACCTGGAACACATATATGAAGGAGTGGACTTTAACAGAATAGTCTCCCAATTTGGAATGGATAAGAATAGCTTTTTAGAATGCCACCAAATTAAATCTGTAGTTAAACAAAAATTTAAGCTCAATAAACTAGAATTACAAACACCACCAAGGGTATTAGACTTTTATAATCTCAAACCCCCCAAACTACTGTCTAAAGTATATAAGACACTGTCCAAAATAGACGATAAAATTGCAATCCCTATTGAAAAATGGGAGGTGGATCTATCAGTTAGCTTTGACCAGAACTTCTGGTCCCAAACTTGTTTAAAAACTTTTAAAATGATCAGACACCAATTTACAATTAATTCAGTACAAAATTCTACACAGAGTACACTATACAGGTCATCGGATGTTCAAGATGGGGTTTGTGTCGTCTGACACCTGTACACTGCACAAACAACATTCCTGACAATTACATTCATGCACTGTGGTCCTGCCCACCTGTCCAGGAATTTTGGGGTAGAGTATGTGAGGATCTGTCAAAATGTCTGAAATGTCATATCCCAACCACCCCCTCTCTTTGTTTACTGGGAAACCTGGACGATGTCCCGATTGAAACATCTGTGGTTCACATGGTTCTGACTGCCATATGCATCGCTAAGAAAACTATCCTCTTGACTTGGACAAACAGAGAAAGTCTCTGCATTAACCAGTATAGAAGTCTTTTGTTAGATCATATTACACTTGATATAGCCTCTGCTTCCACTTCAGATCAATCTCTCTGGGCTCCTTTGATCGGTTCCATCACATAGCGAGGGTGGGGGGCCGTTGATGTTGTCCTGCGGGATGGTGTGGGTGGGGGGGTGTGGGGTCTGAGTTTGGAGTATCCGGATGTTCCCTGGAGGTGGGTTCACTGGGGGTGTCTGGGACTGGGGGGCCGTTGCCCCCCTCTGGAGGTGCTTGGGTTGCCTCGGGGGGTGGACTGCTGGCAGTTGTGAGTGGGGCCCCTTGGGGATCTTGGCGGCGGCCATGGGTCACTGCCTGGCAGCTGCATTGCCCCTGGGCGGGTCTGGGTGGGGGCCTGGGGTCTCGGGGTTTGGGGGTGGCCGGCCCCGTGTGGGGATCTGGGCGGGGCCTTGGGGGTCGGGTCCTGACATGTATGCTGCCGGGAAGAAGGCAGGAACACGCAGCAGTGCCTGGCCCGGGTTCGGGGGCCTCAGGTAGACCTTGGCTCCTCTGCCGTTCCATCACAGGGGAGGGGGAGGTCCAGGACTGGGAGGACCCAACCTTACCTGGATGTCCCATGTCTTATATATTCTGGACGTTGTGCAAATGCAGGGATGGGCATAGATATTCTGCTGGGGTGTGGCTGGGTTGTTGCCCTCAGACTCCGTGAGGCTCTGTAATGCTGCTGCTTTGGGCCCTGGCAGGATGGGCTGGGGTCTCCATGCCCTGGGTGGCAGTTTGACAACAGAGGTGCCTATTGGAGCCAGTAGGGGAGCTGGCTCCCTGGAGGGCTAAGCCCAACCAGCCATTCCTCCCCATCCCCGCATATTTCTCTCCTCCTGCTCCCTCACATCATCACACAAACATACACATAGGACCTTGGGGGGTGGGCAAGTCAGGGAGTGCGGGTATGGACCCCATTTCCGCATTCCTGTGGCAACCTGCCCTCCAATTTTATTTGCACCTCATACACTTCCACTGACGACATTCCACACAAACACACACTTAGGGCCTTGGGAGTGAGCACATTCAACAGCATTTGGCAGGGGGATATTTCAGCCTCCTCCCAGGTGCCGGTGCCCACTTCCAATTTTAGACCGCACTTAGACACTGATGGCTGAAGGTGTGAGTGGGGTGGTGCGGTGGCATCAGCTGGCATAGGCCGGATGATGTCCGCACTGCCCACTCACCACAGCCATGGAATACACCTCATGATCACACAACACTATATTGGAGCAGGCGGAGGGAGACTAGGGGTCTTAGCCACCTCTGTTGTTGCTAGGCTTCCTGGGGCTGGAGGCCAGGAGGGAGATCTGGCCATATGGTCGGGGTCTGGGGTGGTGGGTTGCTGTGCTCAGCGTTGGGCGGGGGAGCCTGCTCATCAGCACCCCAGCAGAAAGGGTCAAACTCTGGGAACCGGTGATGGTTGTACCCAATGTGCAGCAGTACCGGGACCAGAGTGAATAGGGTGTGTATTGGGAGCATGAGTGGGTGTCCTGCGTGCATTTTTGTAAGTTTTTGGTTGTATGTGCATGTGTGAGCATGAGGGAGGGAGTGTGTGACTGTGTTTGTGTATGACTGTATATGTCAGGTGGGGCCTTTGACTCCTCCCCTCTCCTGGAACTTCTCTTGATGATATAGATCTTTGTCCCCCCTCCCCCTGCTACACCTGGTGTGAGGGGTTGTGCCATGGTCTGCCTGAGTGTTCGTGGCAACCGGGTCTGGGGGTTTAAGATTTTGGCATCTGCCTGATAGATCCTGGTGGCTGTCTGGTGGGATCTGGGTCCCGGGTCGCTGGGTCCCGGGCTCGGCCGGCTAGGGGGTGGGAGGCTGCGGGCGGGCCTGTGGGCTTGCTGCTGATATCTCCCGGGACTCTGCCGGCTGCTGGTTGTGGCCCCCCGGGGCGATCCTCTGTGCCTCTTGAGGGGGGCAGGGGCCTTTCTGGTTGCAGTCTCCTTGGGGTTCCTGTGTTCTGGGGCAGCGCCTGGATCTCTGGGACTTGGAGCTCCCCCCGTCTCCTGCACATCTTTGGGGGGCGGATCTGTGGTCCCTCACACCCTCTATTGGACACTCTATAGAGAAACCTTACATAAACAAGCACGTGTTAGGGCTGCTCGATTATGGCAAAAATAATAATCACGATTATGGTGACTGAAATTGAGATCACGATTATTTAGGACGATTTTTCAATTTATGATGATTTAATTTGTTTTTATTCAGTCATAAAATTGCTCAGGGCACAATCAGGACAAAAATAAATAAGAAACAAGATGATCACTAAAATAACTCCTGATTCCCAGTATAAAAAGACCAATATACTTATAGCTCATAGTCTATGACCCAAGGGCTGTAGACCTTGGTTTAACTCATTTAAGTCTAACCAGTACAGACCCAAATACCAATATCTTGCAAATACTGACAGCAAGAATTATACAGTGGCATTTATAATAAATAAATGCAAATAAATTGATGTTCACAAAATGTTGCATAACATTTATTGAGTCGTGTCAAGGTGCTGTAGGAGCGTGCACTAGCACCGTGTCCTCAGAGAGATTAGTTATTAGTTATCAGCGTGAGGAACTTATTTCTACCTTATTTATAAACTGTTATTTACAAGTCCATCAGTTAATGTAATAATTGTCCCAACCACAGCTGCACCCCCCACCCCCCAACCCGGTCTCACAGCAATCGGGCAAGCTGCACGTGTGTTTAGCACGCCGCACGCGCACATTTAGCTATTTTTAGTTGCTCAGGAGTCCGCAGGTACGGTGTGTGTGTCACTCACTCTGGTTAATCCAACAAGCAGCCGGCTCAGAGAGCCGTTTCTTTAGCGACTGACACATCACTACATCATTCCCTTTCCTAATGTCCTGAAGAACGGTCCAGAGCGCAGGCGGAGTGTTTAGCTAACCTGCAGGAAATGTCGACGACAGTTATCCAGAAAGTAGCTAAGGGTTACCAGAGATGTTTCTGAGGTGTTCGCTAGGTACTTTTAGGATTAAAAAGTCAAGAAGGGGGTCTGAAAAGCTGCTAGAAATAGCGTCAAAGTCGCTAAGTTGGCAACACTGGGAGGAGCGCTTCATTTGCAACTCAGGGCAGCGCAAGTGGGAGGAGCAAATAATCGGCTTGTTTTGTTCTTTATAATCGTTCAAAACTCAGATCGTAATCGTGATTAAAATTCGATTAATTGAGCAGCCCTACGTGTACACACACAGGTGCTCACATGGTGCTCTCAAAAGTATGGGCTTGGGCACGTTAAACACAGGTCTTAAGACTATGGTGGGCACTTAATGCACTGTGATTTATTATCGTGATTTTTCAGTTAAGCAATGTTGATTATATATTTTTTCATCAAGTTGACGGTGATAGCTAGATCTTGTTGTATTGTTGTTGTGTCCCATTTTTTGTGTCCTTTTGCTTTTTTTTTTGTCTTTTTCTGCAGGTCTAGAAGCAGACTCTTGTTCATTATTTATTATTGTGGAACCCCCCCCTCCTCTCTCCCCACCTTTTCTTTTCCTTTCTCTTTCACCTCTGTCTCCGTGTCTGGTCGGAATTACAAAGCATTCAACAACAATAACAATAAAGTTTTAAGTATCAGGCGTGACATTAAAAGCAGACGCTTTAATGCTCCACCTGAGAGTAAATCTGTAAGGCTTGTCACCAGCATTCAGACATCAGTTCTGCTTGCTTCACAGCCAGACAGGACACGGTAGAAAAAAAAAAAAAAGAAGAGGAGCCAGTTAAGGTAGCTTTGGCATCTAGTTAGGATACCTCCTGGACGCCTTCCTGGTGAGGTTTTCTGGGCACGTCCAACAGGAAGGAGACCCAGGACACGCTAAAGGGATTACATTTCTCTGCAAGCCAGGGAACGTCTTGGGATCCCAGCATTCAAAAAATAAAAAAACAGGATCACCATTGTTTGGTTTAAATGCTATATACCAAAACTGCAATACTGAACTGTAATTTAACAAGATATCCTACGAGCATTCTAAATAGCTTATTGCATAGAAAACAATAAGAGCTTCCATAGTACTTGGACCTCTCCACAACTAAATCAAGTCAACATAAAATCAGAAAGCACAAAATGAGTCCCGAAAAGCTCAGTGAGATCAGAGGGAGCTAAACCTATGATGAATTTAAAAACAAACAATAAATCTTACACCTGACACTATAAAAGACTGGAAGCTAGTGAGGTGACATTCAAACTGCTGCAATGTGTTCTCTCCTGTGCAATATAGTATTTATACCAACAATTTCTCTCTTCCTTTCTAGGTAATGATGTGACTCAAGGTAGAAGACCACGTCTTGTTCGACCCAGTGGCTCACACACCTCAGTGCTGGCCCTTCGAGGCCAAAGCATCACACTTGAGTGTATTCCCGAGGGCCTGTAAGGATCTCATTGTTTTAGACTAGGAGTTTGTGGAGACGTTTTTTTTTAATTATTTGGCACAAAATACAAAAAAGAGAAATATAGAATATTGATTTACAAACTGAACACAAGCTACTTGCTACAGCAGCACAAATGCTTAGAGAAAAGGGAGAAGTAAAAATAAGATTACATGTAAACACATACACAATAAGCTCATTTTGTAACCTTCAACCACTAAAAACAACAAAGAAAATTGAAACTTGGGTTTCCAGAGCAATGCATTATAAGGGACACAGACATACTGATGAACATCTGGTATTGCACAAGTATTGAACGCATACTGAATATTGCATTGGTGCTATTGTGTACCAGGATGATGCCAGTACCAGTTAAACTGAGGAGTTTTATACTCCTACTGCAGAGGGGATGAATGACCTACGGTAGCGTTCTGTTTAGCATCTGGGATGTCTCACGCTGTGTCTCAATTCAGGGTCTGCATCCTTCGAAGGACCCAGTCTACTCGGCCGACGTGGGCTGGATCCTCCGTCGGCCGAGTAGACCGGATGTTAACGGCTGTGAATTTGGACAGGCCTAGCCTTCATGAATTCCCGCCACTCCCTCGGCGAACGTTCCGTTGCCTAGCAACCGTGGAACCGCTGAGCAGAAGGGAGAAGGAACTTAATGATGGACCTCAAAGTTTTATTGAGCTTTTTAACCATTTCCTTGGTTCTGGAGGAGTTAGAAGACATGTATCGCCGGCGAAGGCACTTTCTATTGCTCAGGCTGAGACGCAACAATGAACAGGTAAAGTCATTTCTATTAAGTAGGCTTTACCTATCGGCTATAGCTAGCTTAATGGATAGTTTTAGCTACTTTTTACAGTTGTCAACAGACTCCGTATTAAATTCAAAACCTATACTCAAATATAAACTACAACTTCAAATCTTTTATACTTACTCAACTAAAAAAGCTCCCCACCAAAAGAGTTACTCAAGTAAGAAGAAAAAAAATGTGAAAATGGCTTAAATAAAAAAAATAATTACAAAATATGGATATCATTAAATAACAAATAACTGTTAGCAGAAAGAGTCCATTACATGGAACCATCGATTACCTGTAGAAGGACATCTAGTGGACAAAAATAAGAACTTGTTATATGACTTACAAACCTAATTACAGAAAATTGATCTTTTGGCCTTCATTGCATACATTCTTCAAAAGTTAAGTTTTTAGAAATTTGAAAGAATAGCATAAAAACACTATATTATCACATTTACATTGAGAATAATATGTTTTATAAAAACTTGAAATTACAGCTTTGAAATAAAACTTTATTTGTTCTGTATTTCTCTTTAACCAGACTAGACCCAGATACTGCAGGATTAACCTGAGTGTCCCAGTACTGGACCGTTTCTTCAACTAGCGAGATCCGAGACCAGACTTTCGTTTGAGCAGGGAGTCCCTTTCAGTGGTGCTGAATCTGCTGAACCAAGATTTACACAAATAATTACAAACCTGTTTAACCTTTTTAGATTTAGCATGTATACATGTTATACTTTTCCACACACATCTACATACTTTATATTTTTTCTTTAAATTATCCCTTTTTTTTTGCCTGGATGGGGGTCACCTTTCCCTGGATGGCCATTTTCTCCAGAATAGTCTTAACAAGCATGTAATTAAAAAAAAAGAGAAAAAGAGGACAACGGTTTATTCCTGTCATGTTTTCGCAGAAAAAACTAAACTCAAACAAAAGTTTTTAAAAGATGTTATTGTACGTCCAAGCCACAGCCGCCAAAGCTCTGGAGATGAACATGTGGTCCATATCCGCCCTAAGCTTTATAAAGTCCGTAGTTTTCTCTTTTGTCCCTAAAATACAAACTTCTAGTAAAATCAGGGGGAAAACGTAGCGGGAGAAGTACGACACCGAGCGGCCGAACATACGAGCCGAGACCGCAATACAAGCACTTTTACTGTAACATTTCTAACTAAAATAACGTTCATATATCACAAAAAGTTTGTAACCTAACAGTTTTCAGGTTTATACTGACATTTATATGCGCAATCCTCTCCGACAGCTCCCGCTTCACTGTCCGCCATTGTTTTTAAAAGTTCTGCCGTCCGGCCCACAAGGCATCTTGGGAAATGTAAATCACTGAAGGATACACCGGACCCATCCTTCATTCAGGCGAAAAGACGGCCGGATTTGTAGACCGTATTTGAAGGAGTCTTCGAATTGGGACAGGCCTAGTCGCGGCGCTGTGACGTAACCGGCCGACGAATCTGGCCGACGAAGGTTGCAGACCCTGAATTGAGACACAGCCTCAGTCTGCCTCTGAAGGAGCTGTCCATGGTCTCCACAGTGGAATGCAGTGGGTGGGAGGTGTTTTCTGAGATGGAGGTCATCTCTCAGAGCATCCTCCTAGTTGGTAACCCAGAAGTGAGCTAGTGTTGTTGACTAGCTTGTACAGTCTCTTTCTGTATTCTCTACCCTTCCACCTTTTGCTGTACTTTGTGATAAAATAGTCCCATGTCTATACTGGCACCTGTGAATCCTTTATGTTACTAACTATTTTCACTTGCAGCCAGTCAGGTTATTTAGGTTTAGCAGAATTGGGATCACTACCACTCTAAGGAATTTTTACTCGCAATGCTAGTTGGATCCATTCACTTACTGTGTTTTATGCTAAGCTAAAGCTAAAGGAGTACTGCCGGGTCAGGAGAATGACTGCGCTGGTTAAAAATAGTTTTTCTCACTTATCTAATGCTGGGCAATATGTAAACAGATAAAATGTCATTTTTGGGTAGAATATCCCTTTAAAGCCCTGGTGTGTAATATTATTACCTGTTTACTATAAATCCTGTGTTTCCAGTTCACAAACTTGTCATTTTTCACGAATATTTCTCACCAACATCAATTCTAAATATTCCTCTCAACTTGAAATTTTACAATTCTGAATAAATAAACTGTGGTTGATGCTCCATGGTCATCCACCATCTTAAAAAACGGTAGCTGTTTAGGGACATATAAGCTCTGCATTAAGCATAGGGTGCCTAAGTCTACTTCCTCACCATGGGTGCCCGGAAGAATGACAGAATACATGTCAACAGGGCTAAAAGAGCTATTTTCCATTCTGCTTTGCTTTACGCCCTGGATCACACATATGTTGTACTGCAATTTAAATGAAAAGTAATGATGGGCGTTTTGACCGTGCCAGTCATGTACTTTGAGATTTATTAGCTTGTAAAAGTTCGTAATTGGCATGACTACAGCTTAGACCTCGTCATGTCACATATGTGACATCACCATATAATCTCCTCTCCACAAAGTAGCTGCTACTTACCACATGACCAGATTTATGGTGGTTCTCTCCTCCTGTGGGAAGCTTGCTTAACTTACAGCCATTGCCCTCAGTTTTCTCTGTGTCTGGTTCGATGACGTCACTTTGGTGAAGCGCAATTGTAGTCCTGGGCTTATTTTCACACAAAACCAAAAATATCGTATTGTCCCATTAGAAAATACGCGTGTTCTTGGTATCAAAACGTTTCTTTAAAATTCCCGTACATCGTCGTCGTTGTCGTCTTCCTCCGCTTATCCGGGTCGCGGGGGCAGCATTCCAACTAGGGAGCTCCAGACCGTCCTCTCCCCGGCATTCTCCACCAGCTCCTCCAGCAGGACCCCAAGGCGTTCCCGGACCAGATTGGAGATGTAACCTTTCCAACGTGTCCTGGGTCGACCCGGGGGCCTCCTACCAGCAGGACATGACCAGATGCCCAAACCACCTCAGCTGACTCCTTTCGATCCGGAGGAGTAGCGGTTCTACTCCGAGTCCCTCCCGAATGTCCGAGCTCCTCACCCTATCTCTAAGGCTGAGCCCGGCCACCCTACGGAGGAAACTCATTTTGGCCGCTTGTATCCGCGATCTCGTTCTTTTAGTCATTACCCAAAGCTCATGACCATAGGTGAGGATTGGGACGTAGATCGACCGGTAAATCGAGAGCCTGGCTTTCTGGCTCAGCGCCCTCTTCACCACGACAGATCGGCTCAGCGTCCGCATCACTGCAGATGCCGAACCAATCCGCCTGTTGATCTCCCGATCCCTCATACACTCACTCGTGAACAAGACCCCGAGATACTTAAACTCCTCCACTTGAGGTAGGACTAATCCCCCGACCCGGAGTTGGCAAGCCACCCTTTTCCGGTTGAGAACCATGATCTCAGATTTGAAGGTGCTGATCCTCATCCCAGCCGCTTCACACTTGGCCGCAAACCTACCCAGCAAGAGCTGAAGGTCAGAGCTGGATGAAGCTAGGAGGACCACATCATCCGCAAAAAGCAGAGACGAGATTCTCCTGCCACCAAACTCGACACACTCCACACCACGGCTGCGCCTAGAAATTCTGTCCATAAAGGTAATTAACAGAACCGGTGACAAAGGGCAGCCCTGGCGGAGTCCATCCCTCACCGGGAACAGGTCCGACTTACTACCGGCTATGCGGACCAAACTCACGCTCCTCTGGTAAAGGGACTGAATGGCCCTTAACAGAAAGCCACCCACCCCATACTCCTGGAGCATCCCCCACAGGGTGCCCCTGGGGACACGGTCATAAGCCTTCTCCAAACCCACAAAACACATGTGGATTGGTTGGGCAAACTCCCATGCCCCCTCCATCACCCTTGCAAGGCTATAGAGCTGGTCCACAGTTCCACGGCCAGGACGAAAACCACATTGCTCCTCCTCTATCTGAGATTCAGCTATCGATCGGACCCTCCTCTCCAGTACCTTGGAGTAGACCTTTCCAGGGAGGCTGAGGAGTGAGATCCCCCTATAGTTGGAACACACCCTCAGGTCACCCTTCTTAAAGATGGGGACCACCACCCTGGTCTGCCACTCCACAGGAACTGCCCCCGATGACCATGCAATGTTGCAGAGACATGTCAACCATGACAGCCCTACAACATCCATAGCCTTGAGATACCCAAGACGAACCTCATCCACCCCCCGGGCTCCGCCGCTGTGTAGTTGTTTGACTACCTCAGCAACTTCTGCCCCCGAGATTGGACAGTCCATCCCCAGGTCTCGGCTCTGGTTCCTCCTCGGAATGCGCATAGGTGGGATTGAGGAGCTCCTCAAAGCATTCAATTCAATTCAATTCAATTTCCAAATCACGACAAGAGTTGTCTCAAGGCACTTCACATAATAAACATTCCAATTCAGGTCAGTTCATTAAGCCAATCAGAAATAATGTTTCCTATATAAGGAACCCAGCAAATTGCATCAAGTCACTGACTAGTGTCAGTGACTTTACAGCAATCCTCATACTAAGCAAGCATAAAGTGACAGTGGAGAGGAAAACTCCCTTTTAACAGGAAGAAACCTCCAGAGAATCCTGGCTCAGTATAAGCAGCCATCCTCCACGACTCACTGGGGATCGAGAAGACAGAGCAGGCAGACACACACACACGCACGCACGCACACACACACACACACACACACACACACACACACACACACACACACACACACACACAATGTGTCTATAGTTATATTGTGATGTCTTAGTAAATATTCTATTTGGTGAGAGATAAACTTTATTGTATTTATCCTAGTGGATCTATAATTAAACCGATAAACTAGTAGTAGCACATCCAATGTCAAGGAAAGCAAAAAGTTCTTATCAGGAGAGGGATAATGTTTAAGTGGTTAGCAGCAGTGTGCTAGACGATAGCCCCCTCCATGAGGCCACCACAGCTCAGCCTTTCACCGTCCGACTATAGCCCCAGTTGACGTCAGCAGCTCCCCTTCCCCACTGTAAACAATGTGAGCGAGTTGCTGCTTTCCTCTCCTGAGGCGCCGGACAGTTTGCCAGAACCTCTTTGGAGCCGATAGATAGTCTTTCTCCATGGCCTCACCAAACTCCTCCCACGCCCGAGATTTTTCCTCGGCAACTGCCACTGCTGCATCCCGCTTGGCTATCCGGTACCTGTCTGCTGCCTCCGGAGACCCACAGACCAGCCACGCCCTGTAGGCCTCCTTCTTCAGCCTGACGGCTCCCCGAACCTCTGGTGTCCACCAGCGGGTGCGGGGGTTGCCACCACGACTGGCACCGGCCAACTTGCGACCCCAGCTAGCAACAGCCGACTCAACAATCGCAGAGTGGAACAAGGCCCACTCGGATTCAATGTCCCCCACTGCTCTCGGGACGCTGTCAAAGCTCTGCCGGAGGTGGGAGTTACAGACCGTCTTAACAGGTTCTTCTGCCAGGTGTTCCCAGCAGACCCTCACTATGCGTTTGGGTCTGCCAGGTCTACGCAGCATCTTCCCCTGCCATCTGATCCAACTCACCACCAGGTGGTGATCAGCTGACAGCTCTGCTCCTCTCTTCACTCGGGTGTCCAAAACATACGGCCGCAGTTCAGATGATATGACTACAAAGTCTATCATCGACCTGCGACATAGGCTGCCCTGGTACCAAGTGTACCGATGGGCATCCTTATGTTCGAACATGGTGTTCGTTATGGCCAAACTGCGGCTTGCACAGAAGTCCAATAACGAAACACCACTTGAGTTCAGATCAGGCGGGCCGTTCCTCCCAATCACACCCCTCCAGGTCAAGCTGTCATTGCCCACGTTGAGCATTGAAGTCCCCCAGCAGGACAATGGAGTCCCCTGATGGAGCACTATCTAGCACTCGTCCCAGGGACTCCAAAAAGGGTGGGTACTCTGAACTGATATTTGGCCCATAAGCAGAAACAACAGTCAGGACCCGTTCCCCGACCCGAAGGCGCAGGGAAGCTACCCTCTCGTCCCCCGGGGTAAACCCCAACACACAGGCAGAGAGTCTTGGGGCTTACAAAAAGCCAACCCCAGCCCTCCGCCTCTCACCCGGAGCAACTCCAGCAAAGTAGAGTGTCCAACCCCTCTCCAGGTCAAGCTGTCATTGCCCACGTGAGCATTGAAGTCCCCCAGCAGGACAATGGAGTCCCCTGATGGAGCACTATCTAGCACTCGTCCCAGGGACTCCAAAAAGGGTGGGTACTCTGAACTGATATTTGGCCCATAAGCACAAACAACAGTCAGGACCCGTTCCCCGACCCGAAGGCGCAAGGAAGCTACCCTCTTGTCCCCCAGGGTAAACCCCAACACACAGGCAGAGAGTCTCGGGGCTAACAAAAAGCCAACCCCAGCCCTCCGCTTTTCACCCGGAGCAACTCCAGCAAAGGAGAGTGTCCAACCCCTCTCAAGGACTTGGGTTCCAGAGCCAATGCTATGTGTCGAGGTGAGTCCGACTATATCTAGCCGGTACCGCTCAAACTCTGCCACAAGCTCCTGCTCCTTCCCCGCCAGCGAGGTGACGTTCCATGTCCCAAAAAACCAGTTTTCTTGTCCGGGGATTGGACCGCCAAGGTTCCCGCCTTGGTCTGCCATCCGATCCACATTGCACCGGACCCTTCATGTTCCTCCTGCGGGTGGTGTGTCCACAGTTGAAAATTCCCGTACATCATATATGAAATCTGATTGATTACTATAACCCCCTGTGCATTAAACTTTCCCTAAGGTAATCCTGGATTGATAAAATTACCCAACAAAATCCATGGCACGAAACAAGCGGAATTAGAAAATAGAGCTTTTAGCCCTATTGGCTTGCTTTAATTTTTTCGTTCTTCCAGGGATAGGCATGACTTAGGCTCCCTATGGACTATGAATGTAACCTGAAAGAACTAGCAGAGGGCAGCAGTGCACCCTGGAAGCCTGGAGTCTGCTTATTCAATTAAGTACCATACCATACCATACCATTTTATTTATAAAGCGCATTCAACATGGCATTACAACCAGACAAGGCGCTGTACATTAAAAGATTACAGTTAATTAACACGTTCAGAATGACATTTAAAGCATAGTTTATAAGAAAAAATGAAAAGAAGAAAATACTCGAACTAACAGTCGTAAAACACTAAAAACACAAAGGAATGTGAAACAACAGATAAAAACATATGAAAGAACCACAGTAATACAGATGTTAATTATTGTGCATTCTTTTGTAGAAAGAATGCAGATGTCGAAAGTGGTCCATGATTATGTATTATATGCAAGGTTGAAGTAGTGAGTTTTCATGCGAGATTTAAAAATGCTAATTGTTGGTGCTTGCCTCACTAGTAGTGGTAATGCATTCCACAGCTTGGGAGCACAGACAGAGAAAGCCCTTTCTCCACGGCTTTTCAGATGTGCGTTTGGAAGAGCTAGGAGGAGCTTATCCTCAGACCTGAGAGCACGAGGCGGATTGTAGTAATGGACGAGTTGACACAGATATGGAGGAGCTTGACTGTTCAGGGATTTATAAGTGAGCAGCATGATTTTGAAATTGATCCTGAGATGAACGGGCAACCAGTGGAGAGATTTTAGAATTGGTGTAATGTGCTGTCTTCTGTCAACTCCAGTCAGGAACCTAGCTGCTGAATTCTGGACTAGCTGAAGTCTAGATTGAGCTGCTTTACTGATGCCGTATAAGCAGGAGTTGGAGTAATCCAGCCGTGAAGTGATGAAAGTGTGGACTACTGATTTGAGAAGACGGACACTCAGGATGTGCTTAAGTTTAGAGATACGCCTGAGGTGGTAAAAACATGATTTAACTGTGTTATTGACCTGAGCATCCATCTTCAGAGCCTGGTCTATTTTAACTCCAAGGTTGGAAATTACAGTGGAGACATTAGGTGAGAGATAGTTGAGGTCAGGTTG
This sequence comes from Nothobranchius furzeri, assembly GCF_043380555.1. Classification (NCBI taxonomy): domain Eukaryota; kingdom Metazoa; phylum Chordata; class Actinopteri; order Cyprinodontiformes; family Nothobranchiidae; genus Nothobranchius; species Nothobranchius furzeri. Next base: position 31,379,856 of record NC_091750.1, on the reverse strand, counting down.
ATGAGTAGCCGGGATGCTGTGAGGATTAAAAACGATTACTTCTGTTTTGGAGTCATTCAGATGGAGGAAGTTATCAGCAAGCCAAAGCTTAACATTATCGATACAATCAGACAGAACTTGCATTGATTGAGTTGGCTTGAATGAAAAGTAGATCTGACAGTCATCAGCGTAAAGATGGTATGAGACAGCGTGCCTTCTGAAAATGGCTCCTAAGGGCAGTATATAGAGGTTAAATAGTAACGGGCCGAGTATTGAACCTTGTGGGACACCCCAACGGAGTGGTTGTGACTCGGATGAACAGCCATCCAACATGACTCTAGCGGACCTGTTATAAAAGTATGACCTGAACCAATCTAGGGCTGAACCAGAAATGCCAGCCCAAGTCTGAAGTCTGGTGATCAAGATGTTATGATCGATCGTGTCAAATGCTGCTGATAGATCCAAAAGTAGCAGAACCACATGGAAACCTGAATCTAAAGCGAGAAAAATGTCATTAAACACCCGAACATGAGCAGTTTCAGTGCTGTGCTGTTTTCTGAAACCAGACTGAAAAATGTCCATTACCTGATTGTCATTTAGATGTGTCAGCATCTGTTCATACACTATTTTCTCAAGGACCTTAGATAAAAACGGTAATTTGGAAATTGGTCGGAGATTAGAGTAATCAGTGGGGTCGAGACCAGGTTTTTTCAAGATTGGCTGAAGAACGGCGTGTTTAAAGGCAGAAGGAACTTCAGCCAATGTCAAGCTACTATTTAAGATGTCTAGCACATTATGGCTAATGAAAGGAAAAACCTCTTTCAGGAGACGAGGTGGGATAACATCTTCTGGGGAGCCAGACGGTTTCATGGCAGCAACAGTTTTTTCTAGATAGGGCAGAGAGATGGGCTGAAAGCTTTGAAGTTGCACATGAGGGGGAATGACTGAATCAGGAACATGGTTGGTTTGGTGAATCTGAGCTCTGATTACACTAATCTTATTTAAGAAAAACTGCAGGATTTGGTTACACAAGTCAGCAGATGCAGAGGAAAATAGTTTTGTAACTGGTGAAAGCACTGCATTCATAGTTTTATATAACACACCTTGATTATTAGAATTAGCCGTTACGATGCTTGCAAAAAATCGATTTCTTGCGCCTCTGACTGCTCTTTGGTACTGAGACCACGCCTCTCTCATGGATTCAAAGGATACAGTAAGCCTGTCTTTTATCCATTTACGTTCCAGTCTTCTGGCATGTTGTCTCATGGAACGAGTTTGCTCGTTCAGCCATGGGTCAGGTCGGGATGTATTTCGCCTTGATTTTAATGGAGCGACAATATCCAAAGCAGCCAGACAGGATGAATCAAGCGCATGAAGTAATCCCTCAACAACAGTAAATTCATCAGTAGATTGAAATGGAGCTGAATTCAAAGCAAGAATAGCAGCAAAATGTGCAGCAGTATTGGGTCCGATTGTTCGAGAGAAGCTGGGACGGAAACACTCAACACGAGAGGCAGAGTCTAAGTTCATATTAAACACAACTGGTGAGTGATCAGAAAAAGTTGCAGGTAGAATGCCAAGATCACTAATTTGCAGCCCATGACAAAAAATCAGGTCTAGTGTGTGTGTATGACCATGAGTGGGTCCATTAACACGTTGGGACATGCTAAATGAGTCAATAAGATCTAAGAAATCCTTTACCAAAGGTTTGTCAGGACAGCAGACATGAATATTAAAATCACCCAGCAAGAGTATTTTTCCATATCTGCAGGAGACGTCTGCCAGGAAGTTTGCAAATTCATTAAGAAAATCCTTGTTATAGGGTGGTGGACGGTAAATGAGTGCACATAACAATGGAGGGGAACGTCCCAATTCAAACAAACTTAATTCAAAAGACAATGGAGTTGATTGATGGGTAATCGGTGTGCAGACAAGATCTGCTTTGAATATAGTCAATAGACCTCCGCCCCGGCGCTGTGCTCTTGGAATGTTAATGAAGGAGCATCCAGGAGGTAACATTTCAACAATAGCAGCTGAATCTCCAGGGGTTAACCATGATTCAGTGGCGCATAGAACAGACAAGCTATTGTTCAGGAAGAATTCCTTCAGAATAAAAGTTTTATTTCCAACCGATCTGGCATTGATCAGTGCAAAGCGAGTCGACTGCTTTCCGGATGGAAGAGAAAGTCCGGCTCCATCAAATCTTGCAATATACTGTAGGTTGGCCAGATTTATTCCCCGCTGATTGTGCCGTCCAAAACGAGAGCGGCGAAAACGAGAGCGGGAGGGGAACCCGGTGGAACCCAAAGAAACAACAGGCACCAAGCACCCACCTCGAGCATCAGGGGAACTCCGAAAGCACCGCTCCTTTCCCCATACGCAGTAATCTGATGTGATTAGGCGATCTCCACATCTCCCCCGATTGTGTGCCGCAAGCTGGTCAGCAGCGGTCGGCCGCCGGATCATCCTCGGTTCCGAAGCACGCATACAGCGCTTGGCTCCGTGAGCTCCCAGCTGGAGAATCATCCCCACATCCCACGCACTCGCGCAGCTCTCAGCTCCGTGAGCTCCCAACTGGCCGGTCATCCACACCTCAGACACATCCATGTAACATTCAGCTCCATGTCCTCCCGGTAGCAGCGAGATCAGCTCGACTCGATTGAGATGCCGATGGATCCGGGACATCACAGTCACGGAGCAGCGCTCCGATATGGCTTCGCCACGCCGGATCCTTCGGAGCTGAGCAAAGAAGCCGCCTCGTTTCCCCCGCTTCTTTTTCCACGGTCTCCGGGGCAGCGGCAAACCGACGGGCAGCACAAGCCCGGAAGCTGGGCTAACGTCAGTCTCCAGCGGCGGTGGGAAAGCGTGGAGCAACACAGGCTCTGCAGCTGGGTTCGCGTCAGTCTCCAGCGGCGGTGGAAAAAGGTGTCCCGCATTAGAGTTCTGAAAATCATCCATTCTAGAGCGGATCGAGAGCAGGAAGTCCCGATCATACACCAGCAGAGAATCGGCACTGCATATGGAAAAAATACAAGAATACAATAGAAAAACAAAAAAGGTTGGGAGCTGAGCAGACACGCAGCCGGTCATGGGCGCCATCTTGAAGTAGAAAAGAATAGCAACATTGTTGCTGTACTTGTTAGTTTGAGTAATAAACAATTAAATCAAAAGACACATAAAATGTGTCAGTACATCATGTCCAACACAAGGAAGCGGCATATGTTCAGACCCCAGCCTGCTATTAGCTGGACGCCAGCCTTCGATTAGAGTCTGACTCCCAAACTCACCTCAAGTTGTTCATCCATCTTTTCCTAGAACCAGAACTCCTAATCCAGTCCCAACGTTTCAGTTCCAAAGTCCTTCTACTCAGGTCTCCTCTCTTACTGCAGCCTGCCGTCTCTTCCAACACGTTCCAGTGCTCGTCTGCTAGCCAGTGGCTAAATCGGCGTTGTTTACTTATCTCCACAACAATTAACAACGATGTAGATCTCCACGCATTACAGAGATAACGTGCTTCTCCAATTCGGAGAGCTTCTTCTTAAACGTTAACCTTAGACTTGGGTCTCCTTTGGCTGGTAATCTGTGTTTACGCATAGCATACACATCATCTCTCCAGCTTTAGCTGTGGCTGACTAGTAGCTTGTGATGTCCACTGCCACAATTAGCTGGTGGCTAAGTCAGCATTGTTTACTTGATCTCCACAGCAGCCAAAAAAAAACCTTTAAGAATTCAAAATTGTAATTGCGGTGGAAACAAATGATTTCTTATAGACACCTTTCTTGGCCAATGGAACTCTGTACCTCCTTCCTGATGGAAGAAACTGAAAATGTGGGTTCAATGGATGGGTTGAGTCTGCACTGATCAGGGTAGCCTTCCTGTGCGCTGCTCGCTCGTGAAGAACAGAAAGTGGGATCCGAGGTGAACCTGTAATTTTGCTGCTTAATTTAACAATGCGAGAGAGTTGTTTTGTTTTTAACTGTAAGAAAGTTATACCAAGCTGTAATATTGAAAGTTAGAATGGATTCAATCAGTGATTTGTATATTGAGTGCTCTTAGCTTCCTTAGTAGGTGGAGTCTTTGCAGCGCTTTCTTGTAGACACCGTTGCTGTGATTTGCAAAGGACAGGTGGTCATCAGTTTCTGTTCCCAGATAGCGGAATGACTGAACCTGCTCCACAGGCTGACCCTGTACGCTGAGGGGTTTGAACAGGGATGTGTCTGCCTCACTGACTGCCCCACAGCACATTTCTTTAGTTTTTGAGATATTCAGCCCCAGGTGAAAGTCTCCAAATGTCTGGACCAGATTGCTGACTGCCTGCTGATATTTAGACAGGTCCTCCGATGTCTTCACTGATGCCATTAGTGCCATGTCATCTGCATACTTATACAGGGCCATTCTCTCACTATAGCCCCGGATGTTGTTTGTGTAGACTGAGAAAAGCACTGGAGACAAAACACAGCCTTGTGGCAGTCCAATGCTAATGACACTTTTCGTGGATTTAAATCCTCTTAAAAGTACTTGTTGTGGCCTGTCTTTCCAAAAGTTGTGGGTCCATAAAAGCAGCGTTGTGTGGAGATGGAGATCTGAAAGCTGTTCCAGCAACATGCTGGTGTCTACTGTATTAATGCAGAAGAAAAATCCATGAATAAGATTCTTGTGTATGGTTGTGTAGAGTCCATGTGTTTAGTGACAGCATTTAGAAGTGTGAGACTTGCATCCATTACACCACGTCTTGCCTTGTAAGCAGATTGTACGGGATCCAGCTGGTCTGAGATGAATTTTGTCAAGTGTCCTCCCACTACCCTTTCCATGCACTTGCACAGAACTGATGTAAGGGCCGCAGGTTTAAAATCCCCCAGTTCTTTTGCATGAGCTTTCTTGGGGATCGGAATTACCACGGATTCTTTCCATTGCTCTGGAACACAGCCAAAGTCCAGAAGGAGCTGGAAGAGTCTGGTGAGTACCCCACCTAGCTGGGTGGAGCATTCTTTCAGAACCCTGCCACGGAGCCCATCAAGGCCAGAGCTCTTGTATGGGTTGATGCAGCGCAGGATGGTGGTGACCTCCTCCTCGCTGATGGTTAGCGCTGGTTCAGTGAGGCTGTGGGTGGGGGGTGGGGTGGGGGGCAGATGTTAAGAGGGCGAATGCCATTGAAGCGGGCAAAAAAAGAAGTTCAGCTGTTCTGCCAACGAGATGGAGTCATGGCAGTTGACTTGCAGGATCTCAGGGTCTCTTCCCATCGTGATGTTCAGGCCCTGCCATGCCTTACGAGCATTTCCAGATGTGAGTTGGTGCTCCACATTCTGTGTTTGTTTCCTTTTTGCAAGGATGGCTTTCCTCTGATACTCTTTCTCCAGCACCCTCACACGCTCATGGTCCTGAAGGAAGGCCCGTTTCTTCTCCACCAGGCACATTTTAAGTTCCTTTGTGATCCACTTTTTGTTGTTTGGGTGTATTTTTATTTGCTTGGTAGTGGTGACTATTTCTTCGCAAAAGAGAATATATGAGGTCATCACATCCGTCAGCGTGTTCAGATTGTTCCCACTGTCATTAAAAAATACGTCCCAATCGGTCATTTCAAAACAGCCTTTAATGCTTCACTCGAATCCTCGTTCCAAACTTGGATATTTTTTGTTACCACTTCCCCTGTCTTCAGTTGTGACCTGTATTTTGGTAGTAGTAAGATTACATTGTGGTCTGATCTACCAAGAGGTGGACGTGACTTTGAGATGTATGCATTTGGGATGTTGCCATAACACGGGTCTAGTATCTTGCTCCCTCTTGTGGCTGTTGTGACATATTGCCCTAGATTAGGTAAATATGTTACGATGTCGCATTTATTAAAGTCTCCCAAAAGAAATACTGGCTGATCTCCGGTTCTGTTGTCAGCCCCGTTAAAACTATCTGCTATGGCGTCAGTAGCTAAGTTAAAATCAGGGCCTGGCACGTAGACCAGTATGACAGTGATTTGAGTAAACTCACGTGGGAGGTAGTGTGGTCTAAAAGACACTTTGTTTGGGAACACAGGCTGACAATGTGTTCCTCCTGAAATTTCAACAAGGTTGAAGTATCTTCTGGGCTTGTAGGAAGATAGTGTAAAATCCACCTTGGAGAATAGAATCAGGTCTGCAGATGACCAGTGCATGGCGTGTAGGTCAATCTGTAGGTGAAAATTGACCATTTCTGGATGTTACTCTGTTCACTGTGATTTATGTAGAAATAACAAACATTCTGTTAAACTGAGTACAGTCTGTCACTGTTAAATTTATTTAAACTGTATAACATAATACGGTAAGTAATTGAAAATGTTATTACGGTAAAATTCTGGCAACCATAGCTGCCAGTTATTTCCTGTAATATGTACATATTTTATTAAATGCCATATTGTTTTTATACAGTCCATTTTAATTAAAATTGGCAGCTATGGTTGCCAGTTATTCACTGTAAAAATAAAAAAATGTAAATGTTGCAATAGTATATGCTATGTTGAACAAAAATTCTCAAGAACTGTTGTTACTGTACAATAACTACCTCAAAAACAAATCTATAGCAGAAACCTGTTGTAAACATTTTCCACCATTAGCTACTGTCTAAGTGAGAACACCACAGCTGCATCATACAACACAAATGCTTTATTTAAAATTTACATAAAATGACTGGCAGTTGTTAAAGCCAGAAATTCTCTAAGAGGTCTAACAAATTAGGTAAAAAACTGTAACAATGTAGACTGGTTTACCATTTCCAATAGATTTTTTTTATTTATTTCTATAAATAAAAGGATATTAACAATGATTAGACAGTTTAATAACCAGAAAACTGTTGACTGATTTGACAAACTTTAAACTCTAAAAAGATTAGGCGTTGGAGCAATAGTAGCAGCGCTTGTACAGCGTCTGCAGTTTTTGGCACACCGTCTCCATGAGTGCTATATTTGGCTTCAAAAATGGCAAATTTCACTTAAAAGCAGCACGTTTGCAGGTATGAGTATTAAACACACACTAATATTTCTAACACAGCTTGAAGCTTTCAAAACGTACAAAATAAACATGGATGTTAAAAACTCTTGATACTTGCAGTGGTTGACTTAAAGCGTCTTTTTAATCAACACTTGATAGTGGATGGCTTTCAACATGGTTAACAATCTGATGGTGTCCACTGAACAGGGACAGGTTGTGGATCCAATGGGCTTTAGCGACTTCCATGTTGTTTTTGAGATGCATGGTGCAGATTAGCATATTTTCCTGAGAACAGATACAAAGTACAGTTAAGCAATAGACATATGCTACGTCCCCAACAGGAGGTGTTAAAATGTGAAGGAGGGGGTAATATAAGAAATAGGATAGTGGGTTTAAATAGATAAACTGGGTTTAGGTTCTAAAGGTTAAGGTTCTAAAGACATGTGCAAACAGATGAGCATTATTAAATAATGCCAAACAAAAAGATTCTCAAAAAGGTTAACATTTTAAAGACAACGTATACACCATTAACACACTTGGTTAAAACTTAAAAGTTTTACTGAAACTGGAGTTTTAAAATCCACAAAGTTGATAAAAGTCTTAAAACCAGAACAGAGTTAACCTTAAAACTGAGTCAACCAAGTTGACATCAGCCAAGGACCCCTATGGATCACTCAGAGTTTTACCCATTAAAACTCATCAACTCAGAGTTAAAATTTTTGAAGTTAAAACTCATCAATTTGAAAGAGTTTCTACCAAAATCTGAGGCCTGGAGGACAGCAGAACCCTGGCACTGCTGCCTTCCAGACAGCTGAAGGCACAGGTGTGGGTCGTCAGACGGATTCATCTCAGCTGTGCTCCTCAGCAGCCTGGAAGAGAGGAGGAGGAGGGGCGGTGTCTGGCTCCTCACTGGGGCTGGGTGATCCTGGCTCCTCCACCTGAAGAGGCCAGGCTGGTGGCCATAACACCAGTTATACATTTAATCAAACAAATATGCAATCTCATATTTAACCAGAGGTAGACAAAAACCATAATCAAGTCAAATAGAGTCAAAGTAGTCTTGCTAAAAAGTTACTATAGTAAAAGTAATCAAGTATTTAATGAAAATACAGGCCCTTCTCAAAAAATTAGCATATTGTTATAAAGTACATTATTGTCTGTAATGTACTGATAAACATTAGACTTTCATATATATTAGATTCATTACACACAACTGAAGTAGTTCAAGCCTTTTATTGTTTCTAATATCGATGATTTTGGCGTACAGCTCATGAAAACCTAAAATTCCTATCTCGAAAAATTAGCATATCATGAAAAGGTTATCTAAACGAGCTATTAAGAAGAAGAAAATATCATTTCTATAGCGCCTCTCAAGATAAAAATAACGAGGCGCTTCAAACCTAATTAACCTAATCATCCGAATCAACTAATAAACACCTGCAAAAGGTTCCTGAGGCTTTTAAAAACTCCCAGCCTGGTTCATTACTCAAAACCGCAATCACGGGTCAGACTGCCGACCTGACTGCTGTCCAGAAGGCCATCACTGACACCCTCAAGCAAGAGGGTAAGACACAGAAAGACATTTCTGAACGAATCGGCTGTTCCCAGAGTGCTGCATCAAGGCACCTCAGTGGGAAGTTTGTGGGAAGGAACAAGTGTGGCAGAAAGCGCTGCACAACCAGAAGAGGTGACAAGAAATGACGCCACCATCAGCATCAGCTCTGAGGAAGTTTTGCAGTCGGCAAACAAAACTGTCAGCAAGATAAAAAAAACCTTTAATGTGTTATAAAAAAGAACTAAAAATGGAATTAGAAACTAGACACAGTAAGAACACACCAAAGATGCATTTTAATTATTCAAATGTCACTGTGTGATATGAAACAAGACCTAAATCAACTAAAATGTATAACTGCAAATAGAAAACACCTGCAAAGGGTTCCTGAGCCTTTATATTGTCTCTCAGTCTAGTTGAATTACTGAAATAAATGGACTTTGCACCAGATTCTAATTTTTCCAGTTGCACTTGTTTGTATAATTGGGTGTTTTTATTTGCATTTCTACTCATAATGTAGTAAAAACTTATTTATAAATGAATAAAAATCCTTAAACATGACAGTAAAACAGGCACAAATATGATCTAGAACTTGAATTTACTAACTTTTAGAAAATTATCAGAAATATTTTAGATTGTTTCTTCCACTGTAAGACCCGTTGTTGGCGATTGTTCACAGAGTAGTGAGGACACGGTGCATCTTCCCAGCTGTAGCAGGTGTCTCTCACTTGTCTGACTACTTTCGTAAACTATAAATTATTCTGTCTGGTGCTTTCAGCGCTGCAGAAATGCAACATAAATGTTAAAATTATGGCTTACCTCCACTTTTGTTAAGTTTCTGGTGCCACTGGGCAGCAGCAGAGATCAGGGACAATCTCTGAAAAATGTCCGTGACTCAGACTCTGCAGCTGTCAGGAATTTTTTTTCTTGTTTTTTTTTTAACAAGTTACGGGAAGAGGCTGACATGTTTTTCAAACACTGAATCTTTCCAAGCAGGGAAGGGGGTTCAAGAGGGATATATAGAGTGTGGGGCCTCTGCTGGGGAGGACTCACTCCAGAGGCTGCTTTGGGAAGAGCCTCTGTAGATGTTTTTACAGGACCAGAGCGTTTGCAAAACGGGATTTGCCGCGGCTTCCTGGGGAGGATAAAAATTGTTTATAAGATCAGACCGTGGCGGTAATGTGGTGCAATTGTGGCAATTTTATAAAAGATTAGGTGATGGCGGCGTAAAGGGGGTATGGGGGCAGTCTCTGCGCTGCTGAAGACTTCCGTTTATCTTGGACATAACTTGCTTTTTATTGCGATTGAAGCCGTTATTAAGTTTTTTTTAACAAGCAGTTCCTAAAGGTGTCTGTCCCCATCAGTCCCTGTGCAGTCTGGTGATCTGAACTTCAGCTCTAACAGAGAGGCTCATGGAGCGCTGCGGCACTCCAGTCTGCCATCTCGGCTGATTTTGTTCAAAAAGCAAACCTTATTGCCCGTGTTTACTTTCATTTTCAATAAATTTGCCATCGGAGCTCAGCGATAACTCCCCACGTCATCATGACATCTGCCTCTGTTGCGCCAGGGCGCATACGACCAAGCAAGCTGGAACGAATGCCGTCAAATTTGCGCAAGGCCATGCCGGCATGGCGCGTTTATAGACATACCATTGCTGTAATATTACGCTGATTTGCCGGCATGGTGGCTTGTAACTGTCTCCTCATTTTGATATTACAATAATATTAAAAATAAACCCTTTTGACTGAATCATGGACTGCTTTCGCATTCTTTTATTAAGTCTATAAAAGAAATTCCACAACATGCCATAGATCTATTGTCCAAATATTCAGTCTCTTCTATGGAACATTAGGGTTCAGCCTGAAAGTACAACAAAGAAGTTTCTCCATGCTGAGAAAACTGCAAGGGTGAGGGCTGCATGGTGGCGCAGTGGTTAGCACTGTTGCCTCGCAGCACGAAGGTTGCAGGTTCGAAACTCGGCTGCGGCCTTCCTGCGTGGAGTTGCGTGTTCTCCCCATGCATGCGTGGGTTTCCTCCGGGTTCTCCGGTTTCCCCCACAGATCACAACATGCCCTATAGATTATAAACTGTATGTCGCTTTGGATAAAAGCGTCTGGTAAATAAATAAACATAAAACGGTCTCAATGTTTATTAAAACAACTTTTAAAATGACAAGAACCAGGATACAACAATTAGTTCTTTACAAGCCCTTAAACTGTCAAAGGTTTCACACTGAAGACATTTCACCTAGTTTTCAATTCCACTTTTCCTGTTTTTCTATTTTTGGTTGAAGCTCTAGAAATATATGGTTCTTCAGAAGTCAATGCTAACTCCTTTTTTATATTACCTGACCTTTACATTGACGAATATTATCCTCATTCCCCTGAAATACCCATCTTAGTCAAGAATGACAAATGAAATGGAATAAAATTTAAATCACTCTCAAACATTTGATGTTTATTCACTTTTAATTTCCTTCATTTTGCTCTCATTTGTTAGCTTCACCCTCTCATCACTGGAGTCCTACTGATCCTTATATGTTCTACTTACAGGCCCACTCCTCAGGTAGAGTGGCACAAAATAAATGGAAATCTGAAGAAGTCAAAAGTCACACTAAAGAAATACAATCGCTGGCTTCAAATCAATCACATCACAGATGATGATGATGGGGAGTACAGATGTGTAGCCTTCAACATCCACGGGAATGCCTCACATGCCTTCTCTGTGACTGTTCAAGGTAAGCTGGTGAACACACACACACGCACACACGCGCACACACACACACACACACACACACACACACACACACACACACGCGACACGCACTAGTCAACATCATATATATTTGTCTTGTACCACATAATTTTTAATCTGAAGCTACATATGAAGCATATTCTGGGCAGAGTATTGTTCCTGTTAGTGTTTAGTGTGAGATGATAGTAAATATTCCCGTTCTTTCTCCAACAACTTTACCTGATAAGCTAACTTTAGGCAAACCAGCAGCACAACAAATATTTTCTAATAAGACTCACAAACCTGAGTCAGCACCAGTCTCATCAAAGCTGGGGTTCTGTCGCCGTACTTTTGGTCTAAAAAACGTCCTTATGTCCATCTTCACTCATGCGTTTCAGGCAGAGAGTGTAGAAGAAGCCGGCTGCTGAAGGGCTTCTTCTTCAGTGGTGGAGGCTCAGGCAGGCTGTATACAAACTACTGCTAGCTGCTCCCTCTCTGTTGGACTTTGGTACTGCATGTTACTTCCACGTTTGAGATCCGAGGCTTTTCATAAAACATTCGGGGCTTGAGCCCAAGTAGCCGGGCCTAACATCGCACCTGAGTCACACCGATTGCTGGTCTCCCCAAACTCCTCCCATACCCGGGTTTTTGCCACCACGACAACCCAAGCTGCATTAATCTTGGATTGCTGGTACTCATCAGCTGCCTCTGGAGTTCCACAGGCCAAATGACCTGATAGGACTCTTTCTTCAGCTTTACAGCATTCTTTACCGCCAGTGTTCACCAGCAGGTTTGGGGTTTGCCACCAGGACAGGCACCGACAACCGTGCGACCGCAGCTCCGGTCAGCCGTCTCAACAGTGGAAGCACAGAACATGGCCCACTCGTCCTCAATGTTCCCCGCTTCCCTCGGGACGTGTCAAAATTCTGTCGGAAGTGAGAAATTAAGCTCCTTTTGATAAGAGACTCTGCCAAATGTTCCCTGCAAACCCTCAAAATACTTTGGGACCTGCTAGGTCTGACCGGCTTCCTCCCTCACGATCAAAGCCAATCCACCACCAGTTAGTGGTTAGTTGACAGCTCCGCCCCTCTCTTCACCTGCAGATCAAATGAAACGACAACAGTCGATCATCGAGCTGTGGCCCCAGGTATCCTGGTGCCAAGAGCGCACATGGACACCAAGGACTGATTTGAGAACACAGAAGAAGAAAACCATGGATTATTTTTATGGATAACATGTCTCTAGGGAGCTTGCTGAAGAGGTTATGAGGTTCTGGACCTTTGAATCAGACAAACTCATGGATGTTTAAATGTGGCTGTATTTGCTGGAAGAGTAATTTAGACTTTTATTTTTGTTCCATTTTGTATTTGTTTTTTGGTAGAGTGACATATAAACAACCCATAATAAACATGGCTAAAGTCTTAAAAGGAAACCTTGTCTTGGATTCCCTGTGGTACCCACGACTGAGGTATTTTATTCAAACAAAATGTTTTTTTCTGAACATAGGCTACTAGGTTTTTTTCTTTTATGAGTTTGAGTAGGAAATAAAATGCATTGCTACTGCATTTGGACGCACTCTGAGGATGGAGCATTTGATCAGAGCCAAAGGACGGATGATCCATTTTTCCTGTCACATTTGTTTTTAAAATAATAGTAAGCATTCAATAATACCATTAAATTTCCATTCATTTTTAATTAATATTCATTCCAAACAAGCTGAACAGAGTGCACCAGTAACATATTAACAATTCAATTAAACAATTTCTATTAAATTAGGAACATTTTACCTGTTGTGGCCCCAACGCGCATTCCTTCTGCTCGGAAGCTGGTCACTTGCAGCTTGTGCTTAATCAAATGTCTCTGGTTCTGGACTTTTGCCTCAAGACAGACCCGAGGATGTTCAAACATTGTGGATGAATTTGCGCTCTGCTGACACACTGGTGACTGGATTCTAAGCAAGTGCTTCAGCTAAAGTTTTAAGATCAGGAAACATTTCTCCAAATGGAAA